>NC_034184.2:89487348-89654848 GCF_002021735.2 Oncorhynchus kisutch
TGTTTATGAGCAGGGTTAGGTGTGTTTATGAGCAGGGTTAGGTGTGTTTATGAGCAGGGTTAGGTGTGTTTATGAGCAGGGTTAGGTGTGCTTATGAGCAGGGTTAGGTGTGTTTATGAGCATGAGCAGGGTTAGGTGCGTTCTATGAGCAGTATGTATCTCTCAGTGGCTGAAATTAGAACATGATGACTGACTGTTTGTCATGTCTGGGTTGAGAGGAGTGTCGTGTGTCAGTGGAGTCGACAGAGATGTGAATGACTGATTCATCACCAACCCCATGATGTATATCTGTGTCAGTGGAGACGACAGAGATGTGAATGACTGATTCATCACCAACCCCATGATATATATCTGTGTCAGTGGAGACAACAGAGATGTGAATGACTGATTCATCACCAACCCCATGATGTATATCTGTGTCAGTGGAGACAACAGAGATGTGAATGACTGATTCATCACCACCCCATGATGTATATCTGTGTCAGTGGAGACAACAGAGATGTGAATGACTGATTCATCACCAACCCCATGATATATATCTGTGTCAGTGGAGACGACAGAGATGTGAATGACTGATTCATCACCAACCCCATGATGTATATCTGTGTCAGTGGAGTCGACAGAGATGTGAATGATTGATTCATCACCAACCCCATGATGTATATCTGTGTCAGTGGAGTCGACAGAGATGTGAATGACTGATTCATCACCAACCCCATGGTGTATATCTGTGTCAGTGGAGACAACAGAGATGTGAATGACTGATTCATCACCAACCCCATGATGTATATCTGTGTCAGTGGAGACAACAGAGATGTGAATGACTGATTCATCACCAACCCCATGATGTATATCTGTGTCAGTGGAAACGACAGAGATGTGAATGACTGATTCATCACCAACCCCATGGTGTATATCTGTGTCAGTGGAGTCGACAGAGATGTGAATGACTGATTCATCACCAACCCCATGGTGTATATCTGTGTCAGTGGAGACAACAGAGATGTGAATGACTGATTCATCACCAACCCCATGATGTATATCTGTGTCAGTGGAGTCGACAGAGATGTGAATGACTGATTCATCACCAACCCCATGATGTATATCTGTGTCAGTGGAGACGACAGAGATGTGAATGACTGATTCATCACCAACCCCATGATGTATATCTGTGTCAGTGGAGACAACAGAGATGTGAATGACTGATTCATCACCAACCCCATGATGTATATCTGTGTCAGTGGAGACAACAGAGATGTGAATGACTGATTCATCACCAACCCCATGGTGTATATCTGTGTCAGTGGAGACGACAGAGATGTGAATGACTGATTCATCACCAACCCCATGATGTATATCTGTGTCAGTGGAGACAACAGAGATGTGAATGACTGATTCATCACCAACCCCATGAGATATATCTGTGTCAGTGGAGACGACAGAGATGTGAATGACTGATTCATCACCAACCCCATGATGTATATCTGTGTCAGTGGAGACGACAGAGATGTGAATGACTGATTCATCACCAACCCCATGATGTATATCTGTGTCAGTGGAGACAACAGAGATGTGAATGACTGATTCATCACCAACCCCATGGTGTATATCTGTGTCAGTGGAGACAACAGAGATGTGAATGACTGATTCATCACCAACCCCATGATGTATATCTGTGTCAGTGGAGTCGACAGAGATGTGAATGACTGATTCATCACCAACCCCATGGTGTATATCTGTGTCAGTGGAGACGACAGAGATGTGAATGACTGATTCATCACCAACCCCATGGTGTATATCTGTGTCAGTGGAGACAACAGAAACGTGAATGACTGATTCATCACCAACCCCATGATATATATCTGTGTCAGTGGAGACGACAGAGATGTGAATGACTGATTCATCACCAACCCCATGATGTATATCTGTGTCAGTGGAGACGACAGAGATGTGAATGACTGATTCATCACCAACCCCATGATGTATATCTGTGTCAGTGGAGACAACAGAGATGTGAATGACTGATTCATCACCAACCCCATGGTGTATATCTGTGTCAGTGGAGACAACAGAGATGTGAATGACTGATTCATCACCAACCCCATGATGTATATCTGTGTCAGTGGAGTCGATAGAGATGTGAATGACTGATTCATCACCAACCCCATGGTGTATATCTGTGTCAGTGGAGTCGACAGAGATGTGAATGACTGATTCATCACCAACCCCATGGTGTATATCTGTGTCAGTGGAGACAACAGAGATGTGAATGACTGATTCATCACCAACCCCATGATGTATATCTGTGTCAGTGGAGACGACAGAGATGTGAATGACTGATTCATCACCAACCCCATGATGTATATCTGTGTCAGTGGAGACGACAGAGATGTGAATGACTGATTCATCACCAACCCCATGTTGTATATCTGTGTCAGTGGAGACAACAGAGATGTGAATGACTGATTCATCACCAACCCCATGGTGTATATCTGTGTCAGTGGAGACGACAGAGATGTGAATGACTGATTCATCACCAACCCCATGATGTATATCTGTGTCAGTGGAGACGACAGAGATGTGAATGACTGATTCATCACCAACCCCATGGTGTATATCTGTGTCAGTGGAGACAACAGAGATGTGAATGACTGATTCATCACCAACCCCATGATGTATATCTGTGTCAGTGGAGACGACAGAGATGTGAATGACTGATTCATCACCAACCCCATGTTGTATATCTGTGCAAACACACAGCAGCCTGTAAAACATGGCGCACTGAAAGAGACAATTCCTAGAATGCTAATAAAAATTAATTAAGCTTGTTCTTTTTTGAATAGCTGGTGAGGAGAGGGGGGGAGGAGAGGGAGGGGAGGAGAAGGAGGGGAGGAGAGGGAGCGAGGGGAGGGAGGGAGGGGAGGAGAGGGAGCGAGAGGAGGAGAGGGAGGGAGGGAGGGAGGGAGGGAGGGAGGGAGGGAGGGAGGGAGGGAGGGAGGGAGGGGAGGAAAGGGAGCGAGGGGAGGAGAGGGAGGGAGGGAGGGAGGGGAGGGGAGGGGAGGGGAGGGAGGGAGGGAGGGAGGGAGGGAGGGAGGGAGGGAGGGAGGGAGGGAGGGGAGGGGAGGGGAGGGGAGGGAGGGAGGGAGGGAGGGAGGGAGGGAGGGAGGGAGGGAGGGAGGAGAGGAGAGGAGAGGGAGGGAGGGGAGGAAAGGGAGCGAGGGGAGGAGAGGGAGGGGAGGGGAGGGGAGGGAGGGAGGGAGGGAGGGAGGGAGGGAGGGAGGGAGGGAGGGGAGGGGAGGGGAGGGGAGGGGAGGGGAGGGAGGGAGGGAGGGAGGGAGGAGAGGAGAGGGAGGGAGGGGAGGAGAGGGAGCGAGGGGAGGAGAATAGATGAGGACTCTTTTGTCCAGGGTAGTTATGGCAATATACTAGAGGCTCATCAAACATAGACCGCTGACGTCAATTAACCAGGTTTCTGCAAAAAATCATTTATAAAACCAAACGTAATCTTGTTTCGACATTGGATATGCTCTAGAGATCTATTGAAATTACAAAAGTAAGTGATCCAATCTCCTTTCCTCGACTATCAGTCTTGTCATACTCCCCTCCCTCTCACTCCCCTCCCTCTCCTCGGCAGGTAGCCTAGTGGTTAGAGCGTTGGACTAGTAACCGGAAGGATGCAAGTTCAAATCCTCGTTCTGCCCCTGAACAGGCAGTTAACCAACTGTTCCCAGGCCATCATTGAAAATAAGAATTTGTTCTTAACTGACTTGCCTGGTTGAATAAAGGTAAAATAGACCAAATATACTAGATCAGTGGTAGTAGTCCTAATATACTAGATCAGTGGTAGTAGACCTAATACACTAGATCAGTAGTAGACCTAAAATACGATATCAGTGGTAGACCTAATATACTAGATCAGTGGTAGTAGACCTAATTTAATAACTCAGTGGTAGTAGTCCTAATATACTAGATCAGTGGTCGACCTAATATACTAGATCAGTGGTAGTAGACCTAATATACTAGATCAGTGGTCGACCTAATATACTAGATCAGTGGTAGTAGACCTAATATACTAGATCAGTGGTAGTAGACCTAATATACTAGATCAGTGGTAGTAGACCTAATATACTAGATCAGTGGTAGTAGACCTAATTTAATAACTCAGTGGTAGTAGTCCTAATATACTAGATCAGTGGTCGACCTAATATACTAGATCAGTGGTAGTAGACCTAATATACTAGATCAGTGGTAGTAGACCTAATATACTAGATCAGTGGTCGACCTAATATACTAGATCAGTGGTAGTAGACCTAATATACTAGATCAGTGGTAGTAGACCTAATATACTAGATCAGTGGTAGTAGACCTAATATACTCGATCAGTAGTAGTAGACCTAATATGCTAGATCAGAGGTAGACCTAATATACTAGATCAGTAGTAGACCTAATATACTAGATCAGTAGTAGACCTAATATAATAGCTCAGTGGTAGTAGACCTAATATACTAGATCAGTGGTAGTAGACCTAATATACTAGACCAGTGGTAGTAGACCTAATATAATAGATCAGTAGTAGACCTAATATAATAGCTCAGTGGTAGTAGACCTAATATACTAGATCAGTGGTAGTAGACCTAATATACTAGACCAGTGGTAGTAGACCTAATATACTAGATCAGTGGTAGTAGACCTAATATACTAGATCAGTAGTACACCTAATATACTAGACCATTGGTAGTAGACCTAATATACTAGACCAGTGGTAGTAGACCTAATATACTAGACCAGTAGTAGACCTAATATACTAGATCAGTAGTAGACCTAATATACTAGATCAGTGGTAGTATACCTAATATGCTAGATCAGAGGTAGACCTAATACACTAGATCAGTAGTAGACCTAAAATACTATATCAGTGGTAGACCTAATATACTAGATCAGTGGTAGTAGACCTAATATAATAACTCAGTGGTAGTAGACCTAATATACTAGATCAGTGGTAGTAGACCTAATATACTAGATCAGTGGTAGTAGTCCTAATATACTAGATCAGTGGTAGACCTAATATACTAGATCAGTGGTAGTAGACCTAATATACTAGATCAGTGGTAGTAGTCCTAATATACTAGATCAGTGGTAGACCTAATACACTAGATCAGTAGTAGACCTAAAATACTATATCAGTGGTAGACCTAATATACTAGATCAGTGGTAGACCTAATATACTAGATCAGTGGTAGTAGACCTAATATAATAACTCAGTGGTAGTAGTCCTAATATACTAGATCAGTGGTAGTAGACCTAATATACTAGATCAGTGGTAGTAGACCTAATATACTAGATCAGTGGTAGTAGACCTAATATACTAGATCAGTGGTAGACCTAATATACTAGATCAGTAGTAGACCTAATATACTAGATCAGTGGTAGTATACCTAATATGCTAGATCAGAGGTAGACCTAATATACTAGATCAGTAGTAGACCTAATATACTACACCAGTGGTAGTAGACCTAATATACTAGATCAGTGGTAGTAGACCTAATATACTAGATCAGTAGTAGACCTAATATACTAGACCAGTGGTAGTAGACCTATTATACTAGACCAGTGGTAGTAGACCTAATATACTAGATCAGTAGTAGACCTAATATACTAGATCAGTGGTAGTATACCTAATATGCTAGATCAGAGGTAGACCTAATACACTAGATCAGTAGTAGACCTAAATACTATATCAGTGGTAGACCTAATATACTAGATCAGTGGTAGTAGACCTAATATAATAACTCAGTGGTAGTAGTCCTAATATACTAGATCAGTGGTCGACCTAATATACTAGATCAGTGGTAGTAGACCTAATATACTAGATCAGTGGTAGTAGACCTAATATACTAGATCAGTGGTAGTAGACCTAATATACTAGATCAGTAGTAGACCTAATATACTAGATCAGTGGTAGTATACCTAATATGCTAGATCAGAGGTAGACCTAATACACTAGATCAGTAGTAGACCTAAATACTATATCAGTGGTAGACCTAATATACTAGATCAGTGGTAGTAGACCTAATATAATAACTCAGTGGTAGTAGTCCTAATATACTAGATCAGTGGTCGACCTAATATACTAGATCAGTGGTAGTAGACCTAATATACTAGATCAGTGGTAGTAGACCTAATATACTAGATCAGTGGTAGTAGACCGAATATACTAGATCAGTAGTAGACCTAATACACTAGATCAGTAGTAGACCTAATATACTAGATCAGTGGTAGTATACCTAATATGCTAGATCAGAGGTAGACCTAATATACTAGATCAGTAGTAGACCTAATATACTAGAACAGTGGTAGACCTAATTTACTAGATCAGTGGTAGTAGACCTAATATACTAGATCAGTAGTAGTAGACCTAATATACTAGATCAGTGGTAGTAGACCTAATATACTAGATCAGTGGTAGTAGACCTAATATACTAGACCAGTGGTAGTAGACCTAATATACTAGATCAGTGGTAGTAGACCTAATATACTAGATCAGTGGTAGTAGACCTAATATACTAGATCTGTAGTAGTAGACCTAATATACTAGATCAGTAGTAGTAGACCTAATATACTAGATCAGTGGTGGTAGACCTAATATACTAGACCAGTGGTAGTAGACCTAATATACTAGATCAGTGGTAGTAGACCTAATATACTAGATCAGTGGTAGTAGACCTAATATACTAGACCAGTGGTAGTAGACCTAATATACTAGACCAGTGGTAGTAGACCTAATATACTAGACCAGTGGTAGTAGACCTAATATACTAGACCAGTGGTAGTAGACCTAATATACTAGATCAGTAATATACCTAATATACTAGATCAGTGGTTGTAGACCTGTTATACTAGATCAGTGGTAGACCAAATATCCTAGATCAGTAGTAGACCTAATATAATAGCTCAGTGGTAGTAGACCTAATATACTAGATCAGTGGTAGTAGACCTAATACACTATATCAGTAGTAGCTGATTATTCAAGTTGCTGGTGGTCATTAGTCTTTGTTCCTCTGGACCCCTCCCTGGACCCCTCTCTGGACCCCTCCCTGGACCCCTCCCTGGACCCCTCCCTGGACCCCTCTCTGGTCCCCTCTCTGGACCCCTCTCAGGACCCCTCCCTGGACCCCTCACAGGACCCCTCACAGGACCCCTCCCTGAACCCTCCCTGGACCCCTCTCAGGACCCCTCTCTGGTTCCCTTTCTGGACCCCTCCCTGGACCCCTCTCAGGACCCCTCCCTGGACCCCTCCCTGGACCCCTCTCAAGACCCCTCCCTGGACCCCTCCCTGGACCCCTCTCAGGACCCCTCCCTGGACCCCTCCCTGGACCGCCTCCCTGGACCCTTCTCTGGACCCCTCTCTGGACCCCTCCCTGGACCCTGTCGTGGAAATTTCCTGTATTACCAAATCATGAGAGAGTAAACCACACACAAGTCAGAGTTATCATAAAGTCCATCTTTAACCATAGCCCTGTGACTCTCAGATCAATTCAGTGTCCATAAATGAGTTCTCTGAGAGTGCTTACAAAACAGTTCTCAGTGTCATTTATAGCCAAAACACACATAGCCAGACAGCATTGGCTATAAATTATCGTTCAGTTTGCTCTCCTAAAACGAAGCTCTTTATCGTTCTTGGTACAACATAGTACCAAAACATTACCTCATCCAATGGAATATATTAATTGTCATTTTAGATACACCCATCTCAAATACCATCCCTCCTGGACAAGCTCACAGAGACATTGAGCCTCCTAGGCCATATACTAAATCAAGATAAGGGCAACCTCAGAGGGGACATGTAAATATTTAAAGCCAGGACAGGACAGGAGGACCAAGGTGCAGCGTTGTAAGAGTTAATATTTTAAATATTTTAATGAACACTGAAAACAAAACAATAAACAACCAACGAACAGTCCTGTAAGGTCCAACACAACACTAAACAGAAAATAACCACCCACAAAACACAATGGAAATGGTTCTCAATCAGGGACAACGATTGACAGCTGCCTCTGATTGAGAACCATACCAGGCCAAACACAGAAATAGAAAATCATAGACAAACTAACATAGACAACCCACCCAACTCACGCCCTGATCATACTAAAACAAAAGACAAAACAAAGGAACTAATGTCAGAACGTGACAGTATCCCCCCCAAAGGTGCGGACTCCGGCCGCAAAACCTGAACCTATAGGGGAGGGTCTGGATGGGTGTCTGTCCGCGGTGGAGGCTCTGGCGCGGGACGTGGACCCCACTCCACCATAGACTTTCTCCGCCTCCTTAACCGCCTCCGTGGCTTCTTGAGAGCGGCAACCCTCGCCTCGGACCCGGAATGGGTCTGCCTTGTGGCGGCGATATTCCCCAGCCTGTGCCCAGGGTCCTTTGCTGTCCAATTCCCAAGTCCAGTTCTCCAGGTATCGCTGCATCTCGTCACCACGCTGCTTGGTCCTTTGGTGGTGGGTGGTTCTGTAACGCTTGTCGTCTGGGGAACAGTCAGCCATAAGATCATCATATCGACCCAGGCAGGCAGGCAGGCAGGCAGGCAGGCCCCATTGATTGGCCAAATCTCTTGGCGACCGTTATCTTTGACAGTATTGTAGCCAGATGGAGCGAAGCCGACCTGTGGTGGATGTACTTCTGTCACCTAAACAGATGGAGAGAGGAGAGGGGAGAGGGGAGAGGAAAATGGAGAGAGGAGAGGAGAGAGGAGCAAGGAGAGGGGAGAGAGGAAAATGGAGAGAGGAGAGGAGAGAGGAGCAAGGAGAGGGGAGAGAGGAAAATGGAGAGAGGAGAGGAGAGGGGAGAGGAGAGAGGAGCAAGGAGAGGGGAGAGAGGAAAATTGAGAGAGGAGAGGAGAGGAGAGGAGAGGAGAGGAGAGGAGAGGAGAGGAGAGGAGAGGAGAGGAGAGGAGAGGAGAGGAGAGGAGAGGAGAGGAGAGGAGAGGAGAGGAGAGGAGAGGAGAGAGAGGAGAGGAGAGAGGGAAATGGAGAGGGGAGAGGAGAGGAGAGGAGAGGAGAGAGGAGAGGAGAGGAGAGGAGAGAGGAGAGGAGAGGAGAGGAGAGGAGAGGAGAGGAGAGGAGAGGAGAGGAGAGGAGAGGAGAGGAGAGGAGAGGAGAGGAGAGGAGAGGAGAGGAGAGGAGAGGAGAGGAGAGGAGAGGAGAGGAGAGGAGAGGAGAGGAGAGAGAGAGAGAGAGAGAGAGACTGCAGGGAAAGGGTGGATGAGAAAGAGAGAGGATCAGTGACCTGAACAGAGGGGTGAGATGTTATGAGGTGGTGTCCTGAAGAGGGGACGTCGGAGAATAAAAGGAAGGATGCAGGAATTATGGCAGAGGAACAGTGTACACTCTGCACTAAGGTCATAGACTGTGGGTGTCCAGCTGAGGTCTGCTGTGCGCCCTGCTGCCATGGTCTTCTCATGTTTACACAGAGAATCCTCAGGGAGTCTTACTGATCCACACCGAGCCTTATTGAGCCATATTGAGTCGTATTGAGCCGTTTCGAGCCTTATTGAACCATACTGAACCATACTGAGCCGTATTAAACCATACTAAACCATACTGAACCATACTGAACCATACTGAACCATACTGAGCCGTATTGAGCCATACTGAACCATACTGAACCATACTGAGCCGTATTAAACCATACTGAACCATACTGAGCTGTATTGAGCCATACTGAACCGTACTGAGCCGTATTGAGCCATACTGAACCGTACTGAGCCGCATTGAGCTATACTGAACCGTACTGAGACGTATTGAGCCATACTGAACCGTACTGAGCCGTATTGAGCCATACTGAACCGTACTGAGCCGTATTGTTTCTTATGGAGTCTTATTGAGTCTTATTGATCCTTTAGTTGTCTTGTGTTGCACCTGTTGCACATCGTATTACTGAATGTATCCAGAGTATTTTCTAATTTCGTTATCAAACAGTACAGTAAATGTAAAATGCACATTAAATAATGTGATGTGATGTTTGGATTCGGTCTTGTGTCAGGTGAACTGTTGTGTCCTCATCTTTATTCATTATTCATTTATTCATTTTCACATTAACTCCAAACAGTTTCCTTTCTATTGTTACCATGGTTATACATGTGCTTTTCCACTTCCCTCACACGCCAGCCAGCTCTCCCTCACACGGCAGCCAGCTCTCCCTCACACGCCAGCCAGCTCTCCCTCACACGTCAGCCAGCTCTCCCTCACACGCCAGCCAGCACTCCCTCACACGCCAGCCAGCTCTCCCTCACATGCCAGCCAGCTCTCCCTCACACGTCAGCCAGCTCTCCCTCACACGCCAGCCAGCTCTCCCTCACTCGGCAGCCAGCTCTCCCTCACACGCCAGCCAGCTCTCCCTCACACGCCAGCCAGCTTTCCCTCACACGCCAGCCAGCTTTCCCTCACACGCCAGCCAGCTCTCCCTCACACGCCAGCCAGCTCTCCCTCACACGCCAGCCAGCCAGCTCTCCCTCACACGCCAGCCAGCTCTCCCTCACACGCCAGCCACGTCCCTCACACACCAGCTACCTCCCTCGCACACCAGCTACCTACCTCGCACACCAGCTACCTACCTCGCACACACCTACCTCACAAATATATTGTTATTTGTTTAACACTTTTTTGGTTACTACATGGTTCCATATGTGTTATTTCATAGTTTTGATGTCTTCACTATTATTCTACAATGTAGAAAATAGTACAAAATAAGAAAAACCCTTGAATGAGTAGGTGAGTCCAATCTTTAGACCGGTACTGTATATTTATGAAACATGTTTTCCTACCGCGGCATGCTGTCTAAATGTATTTGTAGACCATATATTTACATATACACTATATATACACAAGTATGTGGACACCCCTTCAAATTAGTGGATTTGGATATTTCAGCCACACCCGTTCCTGACAGGAACATTTGCAGTAGAATGGCCCGTATTGAAGAGCTCAGTGACTTTCATCAAATCAGTTCGTCAAATGTAGGCCCTACTGGAGCTGCCCCCCGGTCAACTATAAGTGGTTTTATTGTGAAGTGGAAACTTCTAGGAGCAACAACGGCTCAGCTGTGAAGTGGTAGGCCACACACGCTCAGAATGGGATCACCGAGTGTGTAAAAATCATCTGTCCTCAGTTGCAACACTCACTACCAAGTTCATAACTACCTCTGGAAGCAACGTCAGCACAAGAACTGTTTGTCGGGAGCTTCATGAAATGGGTTTCCATGGCTGAACAGCTGCAAAACAAGCTTAAGATCACCATGTGCAATGCCAAGCATCGGCTGGAGTGGTGTAAAGCTCACTGCCATTGGACTCTGGAGGAGTGGAAACACGTTCTCTGGAGTGATGAATCACGCTTCACCATCTGGCAGTCCAACGGATTAATCTGGGTTTGGTGGATGCCAGGAGAACTCTACCTGCCTGAATACATAGTGCCAACCATTAAGTTTGGTGGAGGAGGAGTAATGGTCTGTTCTTCATGGTTCGGGCCCCTTGGATCCAGTGGAGGGAAATCTTAACGCTGCAGCATACAATGTCATTAGAGACAATTCTGTGCTTCCAACTTTATCCCCACAGCAATGTTCCAACATCTAGTGGAAAGCCTTCCCAGAATAGTGGAGGCTGTTATAGCAGCAAAGGGGGGGGGACCAACTCCATATTAATGCCCATTTGATTTTGGAATGAGATGTTTAACGAGCAGGTGTTCATATACTTTTGGTCATGTAGTGTATATGTCTAGCACAAGTATATAAAATGCATGGATACACAATACACTGAGGATACCAAATATTAGGAACACCTTCCTATCTGCAAGCATGACCAAAGGCGTAACACATAGTTGAAGTGTTGCATTGGCAGAAAGCAACAGGAGGAAGTGCTGCCTCCTTGTGGAGGAATAAATAATGACACTATTTTTCTTATCAAAAGAACAGGAAGCTAAATATAATAACAAGATGGACTCATTAGTGAGAAAAGCGATTTATCTATGCATTCTAAAAAATAATTGCAAATCTATTTCCGATTATTTATAAAATTTCCCATGTTCAGAATAAATGACGTTTCCGACTGTCATGGTTTCATACTCTGAAATAGCCTGTAGACCTACCAGCAATGGATAGGCTACCATTCATCTCATCTCTCATTTAATTGGACCCACTGCACAGTATTAGCAGATAGATAAGCTACCAGGTAAAGCCCCAGACCATCACATTGCCTCCACCATGCTTGACCGATGACGTCACTCCTCCACCATCTTCTCACGAATGTTCTTCTTTGTGATCCGAACACCTCAAACTTAGATTCGTCTGTACATAACACTTTTTTCCAATCTTCCTCTGTCAAGTGTCTGTGTTATTTTGCCCATCTTAATATTTTATTTTTATTGGCCAGTCTGAGATATAGCTTTTCACTTTGTAACTCTGCCTAGAAGGCCAGCATCCCGGAGTCGCCTCTTCACTGTTGACGTTGAGACTGGTGTTTTGCGGGTACTATTTAATGAAGCTGCCAGTTGAGGACTTGTGAGGCGTCTGTTTCTCAAACTAGACACTCTAATGTACTTGTCCTCTTGCTCAGTTGTGCACCGGGGCCTCCCACTCCTCTTTCTATTCTGGTTAGAGCCCGTTTGCGCTGTTCTGTGAAGGGAGTAGTACACAGCGTTGTACGAGATCTTCAGTTTCTTGGTCATTTCTCGCATGGAATAGTTTTCATTTCTCAGAACAAGAATAGACTGACGAGTTTCAGAAGAAAGGTCTTTGTTTCTGGCCATTTTGAGCCTGTAATCAAACCCACAAATGCTGATGCTCCAGATACTCAACTAGTCTAGTCAACTGTAGACAGTTGTATTACTTCTTTAATCAGGACAACAGATGTCAGCTGTGCTAACATCATTACAAAATAGTTTTCTAATGATCAATCAGCCTTTAAAATTATAAACTTGGATTAGCTAACACAAAGTGTCATTGGAACACAGGAGTGATGGTTGCTGATAATGGGCCTCTGTACACCTATGTAGATATTCCATAACAAATCAGCCGTTTACAGCTCCAATAGTTTTACAACATTAACAATGTCTACACTGTATTTCTGATCAATTTGATGTTATTTTAATGGACAAAAAATTAGCTATTTGTTATTATTATTATTATTATACATATATTATTATTATTATACATAATAGATATTAATATGATAATGTATTATATTATAATTAACTATTATTATTATACATAATAGATATTAATATGATAATGTATTATATTATAATTAACTATTATTATTATACATAATAGATATTAATATGATAATGTATTATATTATAATTAACTATTATTATTATACATAATAGATATTAATATGATAATGTATTATATTATAATTAACTATTATTATTATACATAATAGATATTAATATGATAATGTATTATATTATAATTAACTATTATTATTATAATAATTATATATTATTATTATATATTAATGTTATTATTATTATATACAGTGCCTTGCGAAAGTATTCGGCCCCCTTGAACTTTGCGAACTTTTGCCACATTTCAGGCTTCAAACATAAATATATAAAACTGTATTTTTTTGTGAAGAATCAACAACAAGTGGGACACAATCATGAAGTGGAATGACATTTATAGGATATTTCGAACTTTTTTAACAAATCAAAAACTGAAAAATTGGGCGTGCAAAATTATTCAGCCCCTTTACTTTCAGTGCAGCAAACTATCTCCAGAAGTTCAGTGAGGATCTCTGAATGATCCAATGTTGACCTAAATGACTAATGATGATAAATACAATCCACCTGTGTGTAATCAAGTCTCCGTATAAATGCACCTGCACTGTGATAGTCTCAGAGGTCCGTTAAAAGCGCAGAGAGCATCATGAAGAACAAGGAACACACCAGGCAGGTCCGAGATACTGTTGTGAAGAAGTTTAAAGCCGGATTTGGATACAAAAAGATTTCCCAAGCTTTAAACATCCCAAGGAGCACTGTGCAAGCGATAATATTGAAATGGAAGGAGTATCAGACCACTGCAAATCTACCAAGACCTGGCCGTCCCTCTAAACTTTCAGCTCATACAAGGAGAAGACTGATCAGAGATGCAGCCAAGAGGCCCATGATCACTCTGGATGAACTGCAGAGATCTACAGCTGAGGTGAGAGACTCTGTCCATAGGACAACAATCAGTCGTATATTGCACAAATCTGGCCTTTATGGAAGAGTGGCAAGAAGAAAGCCATTTCTTAAAGATGTCCATAAAAAGTGTCATTTAAAGTTTGCCACAAACCACCTGGGAGACACACCAAACATGTGGAAGAAGGTGCTCTGATCAGATGAAACCAAAATTGAACTTTTTGGCAACAATGCAAAACGTTATGTTTGGCGTAAAAGCAACACAGCTCATCACACCATCCCCACTGTCAAACATGGTGGCAGCATCATGGTTTGGGCCTGCTTTTCTTCAGCAGGGACAGGGAAGATGGTTCAAATTGATGGGAAGATGGATGGAGCCAAATACAGGACCATTCTGGAAGAAAACCTGATGGAGTCTGCAAAAGACCTGAGACTGGGACGGAGATTTGTCTTCCAACAAGACAATGATCCAAAACATAAAGCAAAATCTACAATGGAATGGTTCAAAAATAAACATATCCAGGTGTTAGAATGGCCAAGTCAAAGTCCAGACCTGAATCCAATCGAGAATCTGTGGAAAGAACTGAAAACTGCTGTTCACAAATGCTCTCCATCCAACCTCACTGAGCTCGAGCTGTATTGCAAGGAGGAATGGGAAAAAATGTCAGTCTCTCGATGTGCAAAACTGATAGAGACATACCCCAAGCGACTTACAGCTGTAATCGCAGCAAAAGGTGGCGCTACAAAGTATTAACTTTGGGGGCTGAATAATTTTGCACGCCCAATTTTTCTGTTTTTGATTTGTTAAAAAAGTTTGAAATATCCAATAAATGTCGTTCCACTTCATGATTGTGTCCCACTTGTTGTTTATTCTTCACAAAAAAATACAGTTTTATATCTTTATGTTTGAAGCCTGAAATGTGGCAAAAGGTCGCAAAGTTCAAGGGGGCCGAATACTTTCGCAAGGCACTGTATTATAGTCACATCCTGATCTGTTTCACCTGTCCTCTTTATTGTCTCCACCCCCTCCAGGTGTCGCTTGTTCCCCCAGTGTATATACCCCTGTGTTTCCTGTCTCTCTGTACCAGTGTATATATCCCTGTGTTTCCTGTCTCTCTGTACCAGTGTATTTATCCCTGTGTTTCCTGTCTCTCTGTACCAGTGTATATATCCCTGTGTTTCCTGTCTCTCTGTACCAGTGTATTTATCCCTGTGTTTCCTGTCTCTCTGTACCAGTGTATTTATCCCTGTGTTTCCTGTCTCTCTGTACCAGTGTATTTATCTCTGTGTTTCCTGTCTCTCTGTACCAGTGTATTTATCCCTGTGTTTCCTGTCTCTCTGTAGCAGTGTATTTATCCCTGTGTTTCCTGTCTCTCTGTACCAGTGTATTTATCCCTGTGTTTCCTGTCTCTCTGTACCAGTGTATTTATCCCTGTGTTTCCTGTCTCTCTGTACCAGTGTATTTATCCCTGTGTTTCCTGTCTCTCTGTACCAGTGTATTTATCTCTGTGTTTCCTGTCTCTCTGTACCAGTGTATTTATCTCTGTGTTTCCTGTCTCTCTGTACCAGTGCATTTATCCTTGTGTTTCCTAAAAATAACCAGAGTAAATCAAATTAAAAATTAAAATTAAAAACGGAATAAAAAATAACCAGAATCAATTCCTCACCTTTTCTGGACCTGATGAGTTCATATTCCCAAAGTAGCCATAGAACAAATTACCATGACGACAGGGAGAACATACAGTAGAATTTAACAACATAAGACTGCTGAACAATTCATCTGTAGAGGTTTGTACGTAAGCATTTCACTGTAAGGTCTACCTACACCTGTTGTATTCAGCATTTCACTGTAAGGTCTACTACACCTGTTGTATTCAGCATTTCACTGTAAGGTCTACTACACCTGTTGTATTCAGCATTTCACTGTAAGGTCTACTACACCTGTTATATTCAGCATTTCACTGTGAGGTCTACCACACCTGTTGTATTCAGCATTTCACTGTAAGGTCTACTACACCTGTTGTATTCAGCATTTCACTGTGAGGTCTACTACACCTGTTGTATTCAGCATTTCACTGGAAGGTCTTCTACACATGTTGTATTCAGCCTTTCACTTTAAGGGCTACTACACCTGTTGTATTCAGCATTTCACTGTGAGGTCTACTACACCTGTTGTACTCAGCATTTCACTGGAAGGTCTACTACACCTGTTGTATTCAGCATTTCACTGTGAGGTCTACCACACCTGTTATATTCAGCATTTCACTGTAAGGGCTACACCTGTTGTATTCAGCATGTCACTGTAAGGTCTACTAAACCTGTTGAATTCAGCATTGACTGTAAGGTCTACCTACACCTGTATTCAGCATTTCACTGCAAGGTCTACTACACCTGTTGTATTCAGCATTTCACTGTAAGGTCTACTACACCTGTTGTATTCAGCATTTCACTGTGAGGTCTACTACACCTGTTGTATTCAGCACATTATACACACATATTTATGTGACCCAGATAGTTTGGTACAACTCCTCTCCTCTATTGGACCCAGATAGTTTGGTACAACTCCTCTCCTCTATTGGACCCAGATAGTTTGGTACAACACCTCTTCTCTAATGGACCCAGATTGTTTGGTACAACTCCTCTCCTCTATTTGACCCAGATAGTTTGGTACAACTCCTCTCCTCTATTGGACCCAGATAGTTTGGTACAACTCCTCTCCTCTATTTGACCCAGATAGTTTGGTACAACGCCTCTCCTCTAATGGACCCAGATAGTTTGGTACAACTCCTCTCCTCTAATGGACCCAGATAGTTTGGTACAACGCCTCTCCTCTATTTGACCCAGATAGTTTGGTACAACGCCTCTCCTCCAATGGACCCAGATAGTTTGGTACAACTCCTCTCCTCTAATGGACCCAGATAGTTTGGTAAAACTCCTCTCCTCTATTGGACCCAGATAGTTTGGTACAACTCCTCTCCTCTAATGGACCCAGATAGTTTGGTACAACTCCTCTCCTCTAATGGACCCAGATAGTTTGGTACAACTCCTCTCCTCTAATGGACCCAGATAGTTTGGTACAACTCCTCTCCTCTAATGGACCCAGATAGTTTGGTACAACTCCTCTCCTCTAATGGACCCAGATAGTTTGGTACAACTCCTCTCCTCTAATGGACCCAGATAGTTTGGTACAACTCCTCTCCTCTAATGGACCCAGATAGTTTGGTACAACTCCTCTCCTCCAATGGACCCAGATAGTTTGGTACAACTCCTCTCCTCTAATGGACCCAGATAGTTTGGTACAACGCCTCTCCTCTATTTGACCCAGATAGTTTGGTACAACGCCTCTCCTCTATTTGACCCAGATAGTTTGGTACAACGCCTCTCCTCTATTTGACCCAGATAGTTTGGTACAACTCCTCTCCTCTAATGGACCCAGATAGTTTGGTACAACTCCTCTCCTCCAATGGACCCAGATAGTTTGGTACAACTCCTCTCCTCTATTGGACCCAGATAGTTTGGTACAACACCTCTTCTCTAATGGACCCAGATTGTTTGGTACAACTCCTCTCCTCTATTTGACCCAGATAGTTTGGTACAACTCCTCTCCTCTATTGGACCCAGATAGTTTGGTACAACTCCTCTCCTCTATTTGACCCAGATAGTTTGGTACAACGCCTCTCCTCTAATGGACCCAGATAGTTTGGTACAACTCCTCTCCTCTAATGGACCCAGATAGTTTGGTACAACGCCTCTCCTCTATTTGACCCAGATAGTTTGGTACAACGCCTCTCCTCCAATGGACCCAGATAGTTTGGTACAACTCCTCTCCTCTAATGGACCCAGATAGTTTGGTAAAACTCCTCTCCTCTATTGGACCCAGATAGTTTGGTACAACTCCTCTCCTCTAATGGACCCAGATAGTTTGGTACAACTCCTCTCCTCTAATGGACCCAGATAGTTTGGTACAACTCCTCTCCTCTAATGGACCCAGATAGTTTGGTACAACTCCTCTCCTCTAATGGACCCAGATAGTTTGGTACAACTCCTCTCCTCTAATGGACCCAGATAGTTTGGTACAACTCCTCTCCTCTAATGGACCCAGATAGTTTGGTACAACTCCTCTCCTCTAATGGACCCAGATAGTTTGGTACAACTCCTCTCCTCCAATGGACCCAGATAGTTTGGTACAACTCCTCTCCTCTAATGGACCCAGATAGTTTGGTACAACGCCTCTCCTCTATTTGACCCAGATAGTTTGGTACAACGCCTCTCCTCTATTTGACCCAGATAGTTTGGTACAACTCCTCTCCTCTAATGGACCCAGATAGTTTGGTACAACTCCTCTCCTCCAATGGACCCAGATAGTTTGGTACAACTCCTCTTCTCTAATGGACCCAGATAGTTTGGTACAACTCCTCTCCTCTAATGGACCCAGATAGTTTGGTACAACTCCTCTCCTCCAATGGACCCAGATAGTTTGGTACAACTCCTCTTCTCTAATGGACCCAGATAGTTTGGTACAACTCCTCTCCTCTAATGGACCCAGATAGTTTGGTACAACTCCTCTCCTCTATTGGACCCAGATAGTTTGGTACAACTCCTCTTCTCTAATAGACCCAGATAGTTTGCTACAACTCCTCTCCTCTAATGGACCCAGATAGTTTGGTACAACTCCTCTCCTCTATTTGACCCAGATAGTTTGGTACAACTCCTCTCCTCTAATGGACCCAGATAGTTTGGTACAACTCCTCTCCTCTAATGGACCCAGATAGTTTGGTACAACTCCTCTCCTCTATTGGACCCAGATAGTTTGGTACAACTCCTCTCCTCTAATGGACCCAGATAGTTTGTGTAAGTATTGATTTGGAGGCCACATGTCAAATGTTTTAATTGATGTAGTTCTGTCATGGAACTGTTCTTGTCTATTGATGTTCTGTATTATGTCATGTGCTGTGTGGACTCCAGGAAGAGTAGCTGCTGCTTTTGCAACAGTTAATGGGGTCCTAAAAAAATACAAAATACCAAAAACCTCTCTCCCTCCTCCCCCCTCTCCCTCTCTCCCTCCCCCTGTTCCCCCCTCTACCCCTCTCTCCCTCTCTCCCTTCCTCTCTCACATCTCTCCCTCTCTCCATATTCAGACCGACTTCCTGTCCATTTCAAACCGGCCATATCTATCAAGGTTTTCATGGTTCTATATTCAGACCGACCTGTCCATTTCAAAGACGATATATGACATTATACAGTATGTTTCCTATTGGTTGCCCTGTGTTCTGCTGTAGATGGGGGAAGGGCTAGATGGCCCTACTGACAGTCCAGCCACTAATGCAGCAAAATATTACAGACTCTGTGTGTGTGTGTGTGTGTGTGTTTGTGTTTGTTTGTGTGTGTGTGTCATCTAACTGTTCTTCTCACACACCACATCACCATAACATGTGACTGTCATGTCCCTGACCTCAGGGGAACTATTGTCTCTCACCTGGTTGGCTAAACTGACCACCTGGAGTCCTCACACACATGAAGAAGGGGATTAATGGGTAACTCCTTCCTATCTTTACTTCATAACAAATGGTCGTTGGTCTGAGACCACCTGAAATGTGACAATATTTATAATGTAGCACACTGCAAGTAGACTTGACCATGTCCTTCATACTGCTTGTTTCAAATGAACAGTTCAAATGAACAGTTCAAAAATCTTTGTATTTACCGGTTAACGGGTGTCCGAGTAAGGACAGGGCGGTGCTACAACATGATCTACATTATAAAGGACAGGGCGGTGCTACAACATGATCTACATTGTAAAGGACAAGGCGGTGCTACAACATGATCTACATTGTAAAGCTGGTTTCGTGGTCTGACATGTTGATGACCAGGACCATAGAGACCATTTATATTCCACACAATAACATGCACTGATTTTCTACCTCTTTGATGAACACTCACAAATGCTTTTCAAAAACAGGATCACATCTGACCACAATCCACATACTCCCCACTTCCTCCTAATCACTCAGACAGGACCTTCTACAGCATCCCAAATGGCACCCTATTCCTTAGTCATCTGTACTACTTTTGACCAGAGCCCTCAGCTAAGATGCTGTCGTGACTCAGCTAAGATGCTGTAGTGACTCAGCTAAGATGCTATAGTGACTCAGCTAAGATGCTATAGTGACTCAGCTAAGATGCTATAGTGACTCAGCTAAGATGCTATGGTGACCCAGCTAAGATGCTATAGTGACTCATCTTTAGCGTTCGATCAATTGATTGTTTGTGACCAGAACAGAACAGACCAGGGCCCGTGTTTACCAAATGGTTTGAACTATGAACTTAGCCTTAATATGCTTTTGGGAAACCAGCTACAGAACAAAAGATAATTAGACAGTTTTCTCTGAGGTCAGATGGGGGTCAGGAGCATGAAGGGCACAGGGAGGGAGGAAGGAGAGGATGGAGGGAGGGAGGATCCTGGAGTGAGGGAAGGTGGCTGGGGTGAGGGAAGGAGGGAAGCAGGGAGGGAGGAGGCTGAGTGAGGGAAGGAGGGAGGGAGGAGGCTGGAGTGAGAGAAGGAGGCTGGGGTCAGGGAAGGAGGCTGGAGTGAGGGAAGGAGGCTGAGTGAGGGAAGGAGGCTGGAGTGAGGGAAGGAGGCTGGGGTGAGGGAAGGAGGGAAGGAGGGAGGGAGGAGGCTGAAGTGAGGGAAGGAGGAGGGAGGAGACTGGGATGAGGGAGGGAGGAGGCTGGAGTGAGGGAAGGAGGCTGAGTGAGGGAAGGAGGGAGGGAGGAGGCTGGGATGAGGGAATGAGGAGGCTGGAGTGAGGGAAGGAGGCTGAGTGAGGCAAGGAGGGAGGGAGGGAGGAGGCTGCTAGAACAACTGACAGTCTGACCTCCATAAACACACCTCTACTGTAGCTGTCATCCTTCCAGTGATATCCATAAACACACCTCTAGTGTAGCTATCATCCTCCCAGTTACATCCTTAGATCACTGTCAACAATGTATCTCTCTCTAATATCCTCTTGTCACAGTTGTGTTCTTGTGAAAACAACACTTGGTCAGAGAAGATGAACATTTACAAACCAACCAACAGTATATAGTAGTAATCAATCCAGCTACATGCAAAGTAATGGAAACTTTTCGGGCTAGGGGGCAGTATCTTCACGTCCGGATGAAAAGTGTGCCCAAGTAAACTGCCTGCTACTCAGTCCCAGAAGCTAGGATATGCATATTATTAGTATATTTGGATAGAAAACACTCTGAAGTTTCTATAACTGTTTGAATGATGTCTGTGAGTATAACAGAACTTATTTGACAGGCGAAACCCCCGAGGACAAACCATCCAGGAATTTTTTATTTGAGGTCACTCCCTTTTCAATGATTTTTCAATGGGAATCTAGAATTATAACGCAGTTGCTTGCCGTTCCTATCGCTTCCACTGGATGTCAACAGTCTTTAGAAATTGGTTGATGTTTTTCCTTTGTGTAATGTAGAAGTACGGCTGTTCAGAACGAGGGTTGAGTGACGTGTACTGTTAGATAGAGGAGCGTGACCAGAAAACCACTTTGTTTTCCTCCGGTATTGAACGCAGTTTATCCCGTATTCAATTTGATTGATTATTTACTTTTAAAAATACCTCAAGTTGTATTAGGAAAGTTGTTTGAAATGTTTGGACAAAGATTACAGGTAATTTATGAGACATTTTGTAGTCATGTTGCACGACTTGGAACCAGTGTTTTGCTGGATCAAACGCGCCAAATAAATTGACATTTTGGATATATAACGACAGAATTAATCAAACAAAAGGACCATTTGTGATGTTTATGGGACATATTGGAGTGCCAACAGTAGAAGTTCTTCAAAGGTAAGTCATGAATTATATCGTTATTTCTGAGTTTTGTGTCGCGCCTGGCGGGTTGTATAATGATTGTCATGTGTTTGTTTGATGGGGTGCTGTCCTCAGATAATAGCATGGTTTGCTTTCGCCGTAAAGCCTTTTTGAAATCTGACACAGCGGCTGGATTAACAAGAAGTGTATCTTTAATCCTATGCATAACACTTGTATCTTTCATCAATGTTTATGATGAGTATTTCTGCAATTTGAATTGGCTCTCAGCAATTTCACAGGATGTTATTTGAGACAATGCATTACTGAACATAACGCGCCAATTTAAACTCAGGTTTTTGGACATAAAGATGGACTTTATTGAACAAAACAAACATTTATTGTGTAACATGGAGTCCTGGGAGTGCCACCAGATGAAGATCATCAAAGGTTAGTGATTCATTTAATCGCTATTTCTGACTTTTGTGAGCCTTCTCCTTGGCTGGAAAATGTCTGTATGTTTTTTGTGGCTAGGCGCTGTCCTAACATAATTGCATTGTGTGCTTTCACCGTACATCATTTTTTAAATCTGACATGATGGCTAGATTAGCAAGAAGTTAAGCTTTCATTTGGTGTATTGTGCTTGTGAATGTATGAAAGTTAAATATTTCAAATAATTTATTTGAATTTCGCGCTGTGCCATTTCACCGGATGTTGTCGAAACGTTCCGAACCCCTAGCCGTAAAAGGTTTAAGAGTTAAGAAAATGAACATGATAATAATTGATTTAATTTGTATAGCTTTTCATTAATTAAAGCAAACATCTCAAAGACACTCCTTTCAACAGAACAGCTAGTAGCTAGGTAGAACAGCTGTAGTATAGCTGAAAACTAACAGACGGTAGGACCCCAGCTGTAGTATAGCTGAAAACTAACAGACGGTAGGACCCCAGCTGTAGTATAGCTGAAAACTAACATACGGTAGAACAGCTGTAGTATAGCTGAAAACTAACATACGGTAGGACCCCACAAAGGACCAGAATTGAATAACCTCAATTTGAGCAGGCAATACTTATTTGGGAATGTGTGGTTAATCTAGAGGAAAAGACATTGACACCCCCCCCCCCCCCCCTCCCCACACACTTTATACTTTATTGTCCACCATAGATTTGACCCTAGCATTTAACTCTGAACTTTGAAGCAGAGAAGTCCACCCATTCCCTGGGATTAGGGTTAGGGCAACCCATTCCCTACACTGACCTTTGACCTCAAATACAGCTGAAAGAGGAGATAAGAGGAGATGAGAGGTGATGGAATTGACAGACGACAGTGAACAGAAGAAAAGAAACCCGGGAGTCTCAGATGATTTCTCTCTCTTGTCTATATTCAGGAGAAGTCAACAGCCTTGTGTGGCACCAGGAAACAGAGAAATGTCTCTAAAGCAGGTCTCTAATAACATCTTTCTACAGACGCAGTGTCAAGCGATAGTCAGAGTTGTGTTCTCTACTTTATAATGGGATACTTAACCCTCTACTCTTCACCTAGAGAAACAACTGGACAGGAACAAGAAACAAAACCTCCCAAAGAGTTTTATAAAATGGGCATCTTGATAACCATAATTAGGTCCTTGGCAGTAATGTTGGGTTTCCATGGAGACAGCAGAACAGCTCATCAATTTAACCAGCCACGGTGGCCTCCAAGGGACAGAATGTTTAAGTAATTAATGCATCTAATGCTGAATAGAATAACACTGTTCTCTCATCCAGATTATTCTATCACCTCACATCTCACAGCACAGTGAAGTTAAATGTTGTGACTCCAGTGTCATATTTTTTGCTGTGTGTCCTGCAACAAAGCAGAATGTTTTTGACATGTATTGTATTAAGGAACGGGAAAGAGTTTGAGACAATGTTATGGACAGGAAATCTACTTGCTTTTTCATTGAAAGGCAGCCATTTTGCCCTGGTAATATTCACAGCACCTGGTGGTAATATTTGTTTAGTGGATGAGTTGGTGAAGTGATTTTGCTGGGAGCAGTAATAGATGAATGATTTGCTGAAGAACACAGAGGACAAGGTACAGAGGACAAGGTACAGAGGACAAGGTACAGAGGACAAGGTACAGAGGACAAGGCACAGAGGACAAGGTACAGAGGACAAGGTACAGAGGACAAGGTACAGAGGACAAGGTACAGAGGACAAGGTACAGCACAGAGGACAAGGTACAGCGGACAAGATACAGAGGACAAGGTACAGAGGACAACTTACAGCACAGAGGACAAGGCACAGAGGACAAGGTACAGAGGACAAGGTACAGAGGACAAGGCACAGAGGACAAGGTACAGCACAGAGGACAAGGTACAGAGGACAAGGTACAGAGGACAAGGTACAGAGGACAAGGTACAGAGGACAATGCACAGAGGACAAGGCACAGAGGACAAGGTACAGCACAGAGGACAAGGTACAGCACAGAGGACAAGGTACAGAGGACAAGGCACAGAGGACAAGGTACAGAGGACAAGGTACAGAGGACAAGGTTCAGAGGACAAGGTACAGAGGACAAGGCACAGAGGACAAGGCACAGAGGACAAGATCAGTGGGTTTCCTTCCTGTTTGTCTATTCATCCTTCCTTCATCTCTCTCCTAGACAGTATTTACACTGAGTATACAAAACATTATGAACATCTGCTTTTCCCATGACATAGACTGACCAGGTGAAACCAGGTGAAAGCTATAATCCCTTATCAACGTCACTTGTTAAATCCACCCCCCCCCCCAATTTTTTTATAATAATTATGTATAGGATGTGGGTCCACGAGCCACTGATGAGTTCTGTTTGTGGCCCCCACCCCCATCGAAGTTGCCCATCCCTTGTGTAGATGAAGGGGAGGAGACAGGTTAAAGAAGGATTGTTAAACCTTGAGACAATTGAGACACTGACTGTCTGACCGAAACACTGCTGGGTTTTCCCATGTGGATCAAGAATGGTCCACCACCCAAAGGACATCCAGCCAATTTGAAAACTGATGGAAGCATTGGAGTCGACATGGGCCAGCATCCCTGTGGATGTGTGGACATCTTGTAGAGTCCATGCCCCGACGAATTGCGTCTGTTCTGATGGCGAAAGGGTGTGTAACTCAATATTTAGAAGGTGTTCCTAATGTTTTGTACACTCAGCATATACTTCAGGATACTGATATAGCCATTGGTTGTACAGTCAAGATGATGGAGGTAGTCAATCAATCACATTTATTTTATAAAGCTCTTTTTTACAAAGTGCTTATAAAGAAACCTAGCCTAAAACCCCAAAGAGCAAGCAATGCGGATGTAGAAGCACAGTGGAAAAACTCCCTAGTGTAACTCACAGTCTCAGATTCTGAATCATTCAGACACTCAGGGACTGACAGAAAGACTTCCAGAGACCCCTGTGTACCTAGCCATTAGCTGTACGTGTTAATAGCGCTAGTCATCTGGCTAGCGGAACAACCTCCAGTGAAACTGGAACTAGCAATTAAATATTCACTTACTTTTTGAAAATCTTCCTCTGATTTGTCATCCAAAGGGTCCCAGCTATAACATGTAGTGTCGTTTTGTTAGATAAAATCCTTCTTTATATCCCAAAAAGTCTGTTTAGTTGGCGTCATCGATTTCAGTAATCCACTCGTTCAACATGCAGAGAAAGGAATCTGAAAATCTACCGCTAAACTCTACCGCTAAAATCTACCGCAACAAGTCAAAATATGTTTATATTCACTCCTCAGATACCCTAAAATATTTCTTACGGAAAGAAGTATGTTCAATAGGAAACCGATTTTACCAGGTGCGTCCTGTCTTCATAACGCGTGCAAACACGAATTTCCAAGACGGTGTCCCTCTACTAAAACTGATATTTCTTAGTCGTTTTGGAAGTTTCAAGCCTGAAATCTTGAGCATAGACTGCTGTCACCCTGTGGAAGTCATAGGAATTGCATCCTGGGAGCTAATTTCCAATATGCTATTATATTCGCCATTTATCTCTCAAAAAAAACATCTGATTGGTTTTTCTTTGGATTTCCTCCAATCATATTTATTGTGTTACCTTCTCCTAGAACATTTTTACAAACTTCAAAGTGTTTTCTTTCCAATGGTATTAATTATATTTATATCCTGGCTTCAGGGCCTGAGCTGCAGGCAGTTTACTTTGGGCTCGTCATTCAGACAGGAAGTGGAGAAAAAAGGGGCCTTGCCCTAAGAAGTGTTTTAAGACTGACATAAAAACATACAAAGACCCCTCTGTACCTAGCCATTAGCTGTTAGTGTTTTAAGAGCCTGCCACACGCTGCCATCTACCAGTGTCATCTCTTCTACCTGGATAGGCTTTACACAAGGACCCAGTGATGACTCACAACCTACTAGCATCAGACAAACATCCTCCTCCTATTTTCTCTTCCCTCCTTCCCCCTCCCTCCTCTTCCTCGCTCCCATCCTTTCTCTTCCCTCCTACCCCCTCCCTCCTCCCCCCTCCCCTCCTTTCTCTTCCCTCCATCCCCCTCCCTTTCTCCTCCCTCTCCTCCTCTTCCTCTTCCCACCTTCCCTCCTTTCTCTTCCGTCCTTCCCCCTCCCATCTTCTCCCTCTCCTCCTTTCTCTTCTCTCCTTCCCCCTCCCATCTCCTCCCTTCCCTCCTTTCTCTTCCCTCCTATCTTCTCCCTCTCTCCTTTCTCTTCCCTCCTTCCCCCTCCCTCTCCTCCCTCTCCTCCTTTCTCTTCCCTCCTCCCCCTCTCTCCTCCTCCCCCTCCTCCCCCCATCTCCTTCCTCTAGGACCCACCAGGACCCACCAGAACCCACCTGGACCCACCAGGACCCAACAGGACCCACCATGACCCCAGGACCCACCAGGACGCACGAGGACCCACCAGGACCCACCTGGACGCCCCAGGACCCCCCAGGACCCACCAGGACCCACCTGGACCCACCAGGACCCACAAACCACCAGGACCCACCAGGACGCACCAGGACCCACCAGGACCCCCCAGGACACACCAGGACCCACCTGGACCCACAAACCACCAGGACCCACCAGGACCCAGAAGGACCCACCTGGACCCACAAACCACCAGGACCCACCAGGACACACCAGGACCCACCTGGAGCCACCAAGACCCCCAGGACGCACCAGAACCCACCAGGACCCACCAGGACCCACCTGGACCCCCCAGGACCCACCAGGACCCACTAGGACCCACCAGGACCCACCTGGACCCACCAGGACCCACCAGGACCCCCAGGACCAACCAGGACCCACCAGGACCCACCAGGATCCCCAGGACCCACCTGGCCTTGCTCCCTTACCTCTGCTAGGTAAATACGGTCTTCCTGTCTCTGCTTTGTCTTAGTCTTATGTTTTGTATATCTCTACATGTTAAAGGTTCCCAAGCTGCAGTACATCTGTGAGTGTTTTTATCTGGCTTTAATCATGATAGGTCATTGTAACAATCGGCTAATTAGAATTCACACAAACTCTGCATGGAGGTAGAATTTCTTACTTAGTTAACAAATGTGCTAGCTTGAAATGTCTCTGATAGAGCTATCCAATTGGTGTCTTTTGTATAGCTCAAATGGTTGGTATGTTGTCAAGGAGGGTGGTCCCGTGTGATGTGAAGAAGAGGATCACTGGTTTGACCCCGGTTCGGGGACAGGGACAGGGACAGGGACAACGGAGGAAGCTAAAATGTTAGCAGCACACTGATGTTGGATTCGTGTAAGGGAGAGAGGGGTAACCTGAGATATTTTTACATTCAGCATCAAGCCTTCAAGGGAAATATAGTATTCTTTCTGAACTGAGGGACAGGGTAGTTGAGCTGAAGGACAGGGTAGGTTGAGCTGAGGGACAGGGTTAGTTGAGCTGAAGGACAGGGTAGTTGAGCTGAAGGACAGGGTAGTTGAGCTGAAGGACAGGGTTAGGTGAACTGAGGGACAGGGTAGTTGAGCTGAAGGACAGGGTTAGGTGTACTGAGGGACAGGGTTAGGTGAACTGAGGGACAGGGTTAGGTGAACTGAGGGACAGGGTTAGGTGAACTGAGGGACAGGGTTAGGTGAACTGAGGGACAGGGTTAGGTGAACTGAGGGACAGGGTTAGGTGAACTGAAGGACAGGGTTAGGTGAACTGAGGGACAGGGTTAGGTGAACTGAGGGACAGGGTTAGGTGAACTGAGGGACAGGGTTAGGTGAACTGAGGGACAGGGTTAGGTGAACTGAGGGACAGGGTTAGGTGAACTGAGGGACAGGGTTAGGTGAACTGAGGGACAGGGTTAGGTGAACTGAGAGACAGGGTAGTTGAGCTGAAGGACAGGGTAGTTGAGCTGAAGGACAGGGTTAGGTGAACTGAGGGACAGGGTTAGGTGAACTGAGGGACAGGGTTAGGTGAACTGAGGGACAGGGTTAGGTGAACTGAGGGACAGGGTTAGGTGAACTGAGGGACAGGGTTAGGTGAACTGAGGGACAGGGTTAGGTGAACTGAGGGACAGGGTTAGGTGAACTGAGGGACAGGGTTAGGTGAACTGAGGGACAGGGTTAGGTGAACTGAGGGACAGGGTTAGGTGAACTGAGAGACAGGGTAGTTGAGCTGAAGGACAGGGTAGTTGAGCTGAAGGACAGGGTTAGGTGAACTGAGGACAGGGTTAGGTGAACTGAGGGACAGGGTTAGGTGAACTGAGGGACAGGGTTAGGTG
Source organism: Oncorhynchus kisutch (assembly GCF_002021735.2). NCBI lineage: Eukaryota > Metazoa > Chordata > Actinopteri > Salmoniformes > Salmonidae > Oncorhynchus > Oncorhynchus kisutch. Next base: position 89,516,038 of record NC_034184.2, read on the forward strand.
AACTGAGGGACAGGGTTAGGTGAACTGAGGGACAGGGTTAGGTGAACTGAGGGACAGGGTTAGGTGAACTGAGGGACAGGGTTAGGTGAACTGAGGGACAGGGTTAGGTGAACTGAGGGACAGGGTTAGGTGAACTGAGGGACAGGGTTAGGTGAACTGAGGGACAGGGTTAGGTGAACTGAGGGACAGGGTTAGGTGAACTGAGGGACAGGGTTAGGTGAACTGAGGGACAGGGTTAGGTGAACTGAGGGACAGGGTTAGGTGAACTGAGGGACAGGGTTAGGTGAACTGAGGGACAGGGTTAGTGAACTGAGGACAGGGTAGTTGAGCTGAAGGACAGGGTAGTTGAGCTGAAGGACAGGGTTAGGTGAACTGAGGACAGGGTTAGGTGAACTGAGGGACAGGGTTAGGTGAACTGAGGGACAGGGTTAGGTGAACTGAGGGACAGGGTTAGGTGAACTGAGGGACAGGGTTAGGTGAACTGAGGGACAGGGTTAGGTGAACTGAGGGACAGGGTTAGGTGAACTGAGGGACAGGGTTAGGTGAACTGAGGGACAGGGTTAGGTGAACTGAGGGAAAGGGTTAGGTGAACTGAGGGACAGGGTTAGGTGAACTGAGAGACACGGTAGTTGAGCTGAAGGACAGGGTAGTTGAGCTGAAGGACAGGGTTAGGTGAACTGAGGGACAGGGTAGGTGAACTGAGGGACAGGGTTAGGTGAACTGAGGGACAGGGTTAGGTGAACTGAGGGACAGGGTTAGGTGAACTGAGGGACAGGGTTAGGTGAACTGAGGGACAGGGTTAGGTGAACTGAGGGACAGGGTTAGGTGAACTGAGGGACAGGGTTAGGTGAACTGAGGGACAGGGTTAGGTGAACTGAGGGACAGGGTTAGGTGAACTGAAGGACAGGGTTAGGTGAACTGAGGACAGGGTTAGGTGAACTGAGGGACAGGGTTAGGTGAACTGAGGGACAGGGTTAGGTGAACTGAGGGACAGGGTTAGGTGAACTGAGGGACAGGGTTAGGTGAACTGAGGGACAGGGTTAGGTGAACTGAAGGACAGGGTTAGGTGAACTGAGGGACAGGGTTAGGTGAACTGAGGGACAGGGTTAGGTGAACTGAGGGACAGGGTTAGGTGAACTGAAGGACAGGGTTAGGTGAACTGAAGGACAGGGTTAGGTGAACTGAGGGACAGGGTCAGGTGAACTGAGGGACAGGGTTAGGTGAACTGAGGGACAGGGTTAGGTGAACTGAGGACAGGGTTAGGTGAACTGAGGGACAGGGTTAGGTGAACTGAGGGACAGGGTTAGGTGAACTGAGGGACAGGGTTAGGTGAACTGAGGGACAGGGTTAGGTGAACTGAGGGACAGGGTTAGGTGAACTGAGGGACAGGGTTAGGTGAACTGAGGGACAGGGTTAGGTGAACTGAGGGACAGGGTTAGGTGAACTGAGGGACAGGGTTAGGTGAACTGAGGGACAGGGTTAGGTGAACTGAGGGACAGGGTTAGGTGAACTGAGGGACAGGGTTAGGTGAACTGAGGGACAGGGTTAGGTGTTCACTGTAATTGTAGCTATTACCAATCATGTAGCTAGCTAGGTTAGCTAAACAGGCCCTGTTGTTACCTCATATCCCAGACTATAACCAGCCCTGTTGTTACCTCATATCCCAGACTATAACCAGGCCCTGTTGTTACCTCATATCCCAGACTTTAACCAGGTTCTGTTGTTACCTCATATCCCAGACTATAACCAGGCCCTGTTGTTACCTCATATCCCAGACTATAACCAGGCCCTGTTGTTACCTCATATCCCAGACTATAACCAGGCCCTGTTGTTACCTCATATCCCAGACTTTAACCAGGCCCTGTTGTTACCTCATATCCCAGACTATAACCAGGCTCTGTTGTTACCTCATATCTCAGACTATAGCCAGGCCCTGTTGTTACCTCATATCCCAGACTATAACCAGGCCCTGTTGTTACCTCATATCCCAGACTATAACCAGGCCCTGTTGTTACCTCATATCCCAGACTATAACCAGGCCCTGTTGTTACCTCATATCCCAGACTATAACCAGGCCCTGTTGTTACCTCATATCCCAGACTATAACCAGGCCCTGTTGTTACCTCATATCCCAGACTATAACCAGGCCCTGTTGTTACCTCATATCCCAGACTATAACCAGGTCCTGTTGTTACCTCATATCCCAGACTATACCCAGGCCCTGTTGTTACCTCATATCCCAGACTATAACTAGGCCCTGTTGTTACCTCATATCCCAGACTATAACCAGGCCCTGTTGTTACCTCATATCCCAGACTATAACCAGGCCCTGTTGTTACCTCATATCCCAGACTATAACCAGGCCCTGTTGTTACCTCATATCCCAGACTATAACCAGGCCCTGTTGTTACCTCATATCCCAGACTATAACCAGGTCCTGTTGTTACCTCATATCCCAGACTATAACCAGGTCCTGTTGTTACCTCATATCCCAGACTATTACCAGGCCCTGTTGTTACCTCATATCCCAGACTATAACCAGGCCCTGTTGTTACCTCATATCCCAGACTATAACCAGGCCCTGTTCAAATCAAATCAAATCAAATGTATTTATATAGCCTTTCGTACATCAGCTGATATCTCAAAGTGCTGTACAGAAACCCAGCCTAAAACCCCAAACAGCAAGCAATGCAGGTGGAGAAGCACGGTGGCTAGGAAAAACTCCCTAGAAAGGCCAATACCTAGGAAGAAACCTAGAGAGGAACCAGGCTATGTGGGGTGGCCAGTCCTCTTCTGGCTGTGCCGGGTGGAGATTATAACAGAACATGGTCAAGATGTTCAATGTTCATAAATGACCAGCATGGTCGAATAATAATAATAAGGCAGAACAGTTGAAACTAGAGCAGCAGCACAGTCAGGTGGAAGTTGAAACTGGAGCAGCAGCATGGCCAGGTAGACTGGGGACAGCAAGGAGTCATCATGTCAGGTAGTCCTGGGGCATGGTCCTAGGGCTCAGGTCAGTTGAAACTGGAACAGCAGCATGGCCAGGTGGACTGGGGACTGTTGTTACCTCATATCCCAGACTATAACCAGGTCCTGTTGTTACCTCATATCCCAGACTATAACCAGGTCCTGTTGTTACCTCATATCCCAGACTATAACCAGGTCCTGTTGTTACCTCATATCCCAGACTATAACCAGGTCCTGTTGTTACCTCATATCCCAGACTATAACCAGGCCCTGTTGTTACCTCATATCCCAGACTTTAAACAGGCCCTGTTGTTACCTCATATCCCAGACTAAAACCAGGTTCTGTTGTTACCTCATATCCCAGACTTTAACCAGGTTCTGTTGTTACCTCATATCCCAGACTATAACCAGGCCCTGTTGTTACCTCATATCCCAGACTATAACCAGGCCCTGTTGTTACCTCATATCCCAGACTATAACCAGGCCCTGTTGTTACCCTCATATCCCAGACTATAACCAGGCCCTGTTGTTACCTCATATCCCAGACTATAACCAGGCCCTGTTGTTACCTCATATCCCAGACTATAACCAGGCCCTGTTGTTACCTCATATCCCAGACTATAGCCAGGCCCTGTTGTTTCCTCATATCCCAGGCTATAACCAGGCCCTGTTGTTACCTCATATCCCAGACTATAACCAGGCCCTGTTGTTACCTCATATCCCAGACTATAACCAGGCCCTGTTGTTACCTCATATCCCAGACTATAACCAGGCCCTGTTGTTACCTCATATCCCAGACTATAACCAGGCCCTGTTGTTACCTCATATCCCAGACTATAACCAGGCCCTGTTGTTACCTCATATCCCAGACTATAACCAGGTCCTGTTGTTACCTCATATCCCAGACTATAACCAGGCCCTGTTGTTACCTCATATCCCAGACTATAACCAGGCCCTGTTGTTACCTCATATCCCAGACTATAACCAGGCCCTGTTGTTACCTCATATCCAGACTATAACCAGGTCCTGTTGTTACCTCATATCCCAGACTATAACCAGGCCCTGTTTTACCTCATATCCCAGACTATAACCAGGCCCTGTTGTTACCTCATATCCCAGACTATAACCAGGCCCTGTTGTTACCTCATATCCCAAACTATAACCAGGTCCTGTTGTTACCTCATATCCCAGACTATAACCAGGCCCTGTTGTTACCTCATATCCAGACTATAACCAGGCCCTGTTGTTACCTCATATCCCAGACTATAACCAGGCCCTGTTGTTACCTCATATCCCAGACTATAACCAGGCCCTGTTGTTACCTCATATCCCAGACTTAACCAGGCCCTGTTGTTACCTCATATCCCAGACTATAACCAGGCCCTGTTGTTACCTCATATCCCAGACTATAACCAGGCCCTGTTGTTACCTCATATCCCAGACTATAACCAGGCCCTGTTGTTACCTCATATCCCAGACTATAACCAGGCCCTGTTGTTACCTCATATCCCAGACTATAACCAGGCCCTGTTGTTACCTCATATCCCAGACTATAACCAGGTCTGTTGTTACCTCATATCCCAGACTATAACCAGGTCCTATTGTTACCTCATATCCCAGACTATAACCAGGTCCTGTTGTTACCTCATATCCCAGACTATAACCAGGCCCTGTTGTTACCTCATATCCCAGACTATAACCAGGCCCTGTTGTTACCTCATATCCCAGACTATAACCAGGCCCTGTTGTTACCTCATATCCCAGACTATAACCAGGTCCTGTTGTTACCTCATATCCCAGACTATAACCAGGTCCTGTTGTTACCTCATATCCCAGACTATAACCAGGTCCTGTTGTTACCTCATATCCCAGACTATAACCAGGTCCTGTTGTTACCTCATATCCCAGACTATAACCAGGCCCTGTTGTTACCCCTCATATCCCAGACTTTAAACAGGCCCTGTTGTTACCGGTCATATCCCAGACTATAACCAGGCCCTGTTGTTACCTCATATCCCAGACTATAACCAGGCCCTGTTGTTACCTCATATCCCAGACTATAACCAGGCCCTGTTGTTACCTCATATCCCAGACTATAACCAGGCCCTGTTGTTACCTCATATCCCAGACTATAACCAGGCCCTGTTGTTACCTCATATCCCAGACTATAACCAGGCCCTGTTGTTACCTCATATCCCAGACTATAACCAGGTCCTGTTGTTACCTCATATCCCAGACTATAACCAGGTCCTGTTGTTACCTCATATCCCAGACTATTACCAGGCCCTGTTGTTACCTCATATCCCAGACTATAACCAGGCCCTGTTGTTACCTCATATCCCAGACTATAACCAGGCCCTGTTGTTACCTCATATCCCAGACTATAACCAGGTCCTGTTGTTACCTCATATCCCAGACTATAACCAGGCCCTGTTTTTACCTCATATCCCAGACTATAACCAGGCCCTGTTGTTACCTCATATCCCAGACTATAACCAGGCCCTGTTGTTACCTCATATCCCAGACTATAACCAGGTCCTGTTGTTACCTCATATCCCAGACTTTAACCAGGCCCTGTTGTTATCTCATATCCCAGACTTTAAACAGGCCCTGTTGTTACCTCATATCCCAGACTATAACCAGGCCCTGTTGTTACCCTCATATCCCAGACTTTAACCAGGTTCTGTTGTTACCTCATATCCCAGACATTAACCATGTTCTGTTGTTACCTCATATCCCAGACTATAACCAGGCCCTGTTGTTACCTCATATCCCAGACTATAACCAGGCCCTGTTGTTACCTCATATCCCAGACTATAACCAGGCCCTGTTGTTACCTCATATCCCAGACTATAACCAGGCCCTGTTGTTACCCTCATATCCCAGACTATAACCAGGTCCTGTTGTTACCTCATATCCCAGACTATAACCAGGCCCTGTTGTTACCTCATATCCCAGACTATAACCAGGCCCTGTTGTTACCTCATATCCCAGACTATAACCAGGCCCTGTTGTTACCTCATATCCCAGACTATAGCCAGGCCCTGTTGTTACCTCATATCCCAGGCTATAACCAGGCCCTGTTGTTACCTCATATCCCAGACTATAACCAGGCCCTGTTGTTACCTCATATCCCAGACTATAACCAGGCCCTGTTGTTACCTCATATCCCAGACTATAACCAGGCCCTGTTGTTACCTCATATCCCAGACTAAAACCAGGTTCTGCTGTTACCACATACCCCAGACTTTAACCAGGCCCTGTTGTTACCTCATATCCCAGACTATAACCAGGCCCTGTTGTTACCTCATATCCCAGACTATAACCAGGCCCTGTTGTTACCTCATATCCCAGACTATAACCAGGCCCTGTTGTTACCTCATATCCCAGACTATAACCAGGCCCTGTTGTTACCTCATATCCCAGACTATAACCAGGCCCTGTTGTTACCTCATATCCCAGACTTTAACCAGGTTCTGTTGTTACCTCATATCCCAGACTATAACCAGGCCCTGTTGTTACCTCATATCCCAGACTATAGCCAGGCCCTGTTGTTACCTCATATCCCAGACTTTAACCAGGCCCTGTTGTTACCTCATATCCCAGACTATAACCAGGCCCTGTTGTTACCCTCATATCCCAGACTATAACCAGGCCCTGTTGTTACCTCATATCCCAGACTATAACCAGGCCCTGTTGTTACCTCATATCCCAGACTATAACCAGGCCCTGTTGTTACCTCATATCCCAGACTATAACCAGGCCCTGTTGTTACCTCATATCCCAGACTATAACCAGGCCCTGTTGTTACTTCATATCCCAGACTATAACCAGGCCCTGTTGTTACCTCATATCCCAGACTATGACCAGGCCCTGTTGTTACCTCATATCCCAGACTATAAACAGGCCCTGTTGTTACCTCATATCCCAGACTATAACCAGGCCCTGCTGTTACCTCATATCCCAGACTATAACCAGGCCCTGTTGTTACCTCATATCCCAGACTATAACCAGGCCCTGTTGTTACCTCATATCCCAGACTATAACCAGGCCCTGTTGTTACCTCATATCCCAGACTATAACCAGGCCCTGTTGTTACCTCATATCCCAGACTATAACCAGGTCCTGTTGTTACCTCATATCCCAGACTATAACCAGGTCCTGTTGTTACCTCATATCCCAGACTATAACCAGGTCCTGTTGTTACCTCATATCCCAGACTATAACCAGGTCCTGTTGTTACCTCATATCCCAGGCTATAATGGCTTGCATTACGCTCGGGAATTGGCTCAATTTATCCCATGGTCATTGGTGCATTTTACCCCAAGGCAAACATTTACTGCTACAAGGATGCACTTTGAAAACATGCGTGCACTCACAGCAGGGGTGAGGTGGGGAGAGGAGAACAAAGAGGAGGGGATGGCAGATAGGAGAGAGGAGGGGATGGCAGAGAGGAGAGGAGAGGAGACGAGAAGAGGGGATGGCAGAGAGGAGAGGAGAGGAGACGGGAGGAGGGGATGGCAGAGAAGAGAGAAGAGGAGAGGAGAGGAGACGAGAGGAGAGGATGGCAGAGAGGAGCCGAGAGAAGAGGAGAGGATAGTAGAGAGGAGGGGTAGGCAGAGAGGAGAGGAGAGGAGACGAGAGGAGAGGATGGCAGAGAGGAGAGGAGACGAGAGGAGAGGATGGCAGAGAGGAGGGGTAGGCAGAGAGGAATAGAGAGGAGAGAGGAGGGGATGGCAGAGAGGAGAGGAGAGGAGAGAAGAGGAGAGGATAGTAGAGAGGAGGGGATGGCAGAGAGGAGAGGAAGGAAGAGGAGAGGAGATGAGAGGAGGAGATGGCAGAGAGGAGACGAGACGAATATCTTAAATATTCACCCACCTTAGATTTTTCACTGTGTGAAATAATAGCAATGGTATAGTACTTAAGTAAATATTTGAGTACTTTTTTCGGGTATCTGTACATTACTATTTATATTTTTGACTACTTTTACTTCACTACATTCCTAAAGAAAATAATGTACTTTTTACTGAGTGTTGGAGTGTGTCCCTGGCTTTCCTTAAATTAAAATATATATTTTATGGCGTCATCTGGTTAGCTTAATATAAGAAATTTGAAATTATTTGAACTTTTACTTTTGACTTTTGACCAGGTTCTGTTAGATCTGTGTTGAGCAGGCAGAGTGAAGTAGAGACCAGGTTATGTTAGATCTGTGTTCAGCAGGTAGAGTGAAGTAGAGACCAGATTATGTTAGATCTGTGTTCAGCAGGCAGAGTGAAGTAGAGACCAGGTTCTGTTAGATCTGTGTTCAGCAGGCAGAGTGAAGTAGAGACCAGGTTCTGTTAGATCTGTGTTCAGCAGGCAGAGTGAAGTAGAGACCAGGTTCTGTTAGATCTGTGTTCAGCAGGCAGAGTGAAGTAGAGACCAGGTTCTGTTAGATCTGTGTTGAGTAGGCAGAGTGAAGTAGAGACCAGGTTCTGTTAGATCTGTGTTCAGCAGGCAGAGTGAAGTAGAGACCAGGTTCTGTTAGATCTGTGTTGAGTAGGCAGAGTGAAGTAGAGACCAGGTTCTGTTAGATCTGTGTTGAGTAGGCAGAGTGAAGTAGAGACCAGGTTCTGTTAGATCTGTGTTCAGCAGGCAGAGTGAAGTAGAGACCAGGTTCTGTTAGATCTGTGTTCAGCAGGCAGAGTGAAGTAGAGAGCAGGTACTGTTAGATCTGTGTTCAGCAGGGAGAGTGAAGTAGAGACCAGGTTCTGTTAGATCTGTGTTGAGTAGGCAGAGTGAAGTAGAGACCAGGTTCTGTTAGATCTGTGTTCAGCAGGCAGAGCGAAGTAGAGACCAGGTTCTGTTAGATCTGGGTTGAAACTGGATCTTTTTTGGCACATCATTATTTTAGTCTTAATGAGATTTACTGTTAGGGCCCTGGTCTGACAGAATCTGTGCAGAAGGTATAGGTGCTGCTGTAGGCCCTCCTTGGTTGGACACAGAAGCACCAAATCATCAGCAAACAGTAGATATTTGACTTCAGATTCTAGTAGGGTGAGGCCGGGTGCTGCAGACTGTTCTAAGCGCCCTCGCCAATTCGTTGATATACAGTGCATTCGAAAAGTATTCAGACCTCTTGACTTTTTCCACATTTTGTTACGTTACAGCCTTATTCTCAAATGGATTCAATTGATAAAAACCTCAGCAATCTACACCTAATTCCCCATAATGACAAAGAGGTTTTCCCCATAATGACAAAGAGGTTTTCCCCATAATGACAAAGAGGTTTTCCCCATAATGACAAAGAGGTTTTCCCCATAATGACAAAGAGGTTTTCCCCATAATGACAAAGAGGTTTTCCCCATAATGACAAAGAGGTTTTCCCCATAATGACAAAGAGGTTTTCCCCATAATGACAAAGAGGTTTTCCCCATAATGACAAAGAGGTTTTCCCCATAATGACAAAGAGGTTTTCCCCATAATGACAAAGAGGTTTTCCCCATAATGACAAAGAGGTTTTCCCCATAATGACAAAGAGGTTTTCCCCATAATGACAAAGAGGTTTTCCCCATAATGACAAAGAGGTTTTCCCCATAATGACAAAGAGGTTTTCCCCATAATGACAAAGAGGTTTTCCCCATAATGACAAAGAGGTTTTCCCCATAATGACAAAGAGGTTTTCCCCATAATGACAAAGAGGTTTTCCCCATAATGACAAAGAGGTTTTCCCCATAATGACAAAGAGGTTTTCCCCATAATGACAAAGAGGTTTTCCCCATAATGACAAAGAGGTTTTCCCCATAATGACAAAGAGGTTTTCCCCATAATGACAAAGAGGTTTTCCCCATAATGACAAAGAGGTTTTCCCCATAATGACAAAGAGGTTTTCCCCATAATGACAAAGAGGTTTTCCCCATAATGACAAAGAGGTTTTTAGAATATTTTGCCAATCTAAATAAAAACAGAAATACTTTATTTCCATCAGTGTTCAGACCATTTGTTATGAGACTCGAAATTTGAGCTCAGGTACATCCTGTTTCCATTGATCATCATTGAGATGTTTCTACAACTTGGAGTCCACCTATGGAAATTCATTTGATTGGACATGATTTGGAAAGGCACACAACTGTCTATGTAAGGTCCGACAGTTCCCATTGCATGTCAGAACAAAAACCAAGCGAATGAGGTTGAAGGAATTGTCCTTAGAACTCAGAGAAGTGATTGTGTCGAGGCACAGATCTGGGGAAAGGCACCAAATAATGTCTGCAGCATTGAAGGTCCCCAAGAACACAGTGGCCTCCATCATTCTTAAATGGAAGACGTTTGGAACCACCAAGACTCTTCCTAGAGCTGGCCACCCGGCCAAACTGAGCAATCTGGGGTGAAGGGCCTTGGTTAGTTAGATGACGAAGAACCTGATGGTAACTCTGACAGAGCGCTAGAGATCCTCTGTGGAGACGGGCAAACCTTCCAGAAGGACAACCAATCTCTGCAGTGCTCCACTAATCAGGCCTTTATGGTAGAGTGGCCAGACGGAAGACACTCCTCAGTAAAAGGCACGACAGCCTGCTTGGAGTTTGCCAAAAGCCACCTAAAGACTCTCAGACCATGAGAAACAAGATTCTCTGGTCTGATGAAACCAAGCTTCAACTCTTTGGCCTGAATGCCAAACGTCACATCAGGAGGAAACCTGTTACCATCTCTACGGTGAACCATGGTGGTGGCAGTATCTGTGGAGATGTTTCTCAGAGGCTGGGACTGGGAGAATAGTGAGGATCAAGGGAAAGGTGAATGGAGCAAAATACAAAGAGATAATTGACGGAAACCTGCTCCAGAGCGCTCAGGACCACAGACTGGGGTGAAGGTTCACCTTCCAACAGGACAACGACCCTAAGCACACTGCCAAGACAAGGCAGGAGTGGCTTCGGGACAAATGTCTGAATGTCCTTGAGTGGCCCAGCCAGAGCCTGGACTTGAACCTGATCGAACATCTTTGGAGAGACCTGACGGAGCTTGAGAGGATCTGCAGGGAAGAATGGGAGAAACTCCCCAAATACAGGTGTGCCAAGCTTGTAGCGTCATACCCAAGAAGACTCGATACTGTAATCGCTACCAAAGGTGCTTCAACAGAGTATTGAGTAAAGGGTCTGAATACTTATGTAAATAAGTGATGATATTTCTTTTTTTTCTATGCTAAAACCTGTTTTCGCTTTGTCATTATGGGGTATTGTGATGTCATTATGGGGTATTGTGATGTCATTATGGGGTATTGTGATGTCATTATGGGGTATTGTGATGTCATATGGGGTATTGTGTCTAGCTTGATGAGGAAAAAAATCTATGTAATCAATTTTGGAGTAAGGCTGTAACGTAACAAAATGTGAAAAAGGTCAAGGTCAAGGTACTCAATTATTTTTAATTATTCTTTTAATGTTGTAAATATGTTTAGACTGTTGTTGTTCATGTTTTGCTGTGATCTAGTGTACTATGGAATATATAGCTTTCTTATTCTTGACACTTCTCCCAGTCATATTTAAGGTTAGAACTACCTTTCCAAGTGTTCTCATACTTCTAGCTTGGAGTTGTATCTTTATGATAACATAGCTACAGTATTTCACCTTTTAATGTGTATAGTATTGCTTACTAGGTGTTGTCCAATCAATTGTGTAACCACTCCCTCTTCTAATTAGGGCTGATTGGAAAAGCTGTTCAGAAGAGGACATTGTATTATTTCTTTGTACTCCCTGACGAAGGCCATGCAGCTGAAACGCGTCAGATTTTTAAAACCTTGTTTCTATTGAACATGCCATACTAATAAAGGCATTTTAATTAATTATATGAAGAGTGCCTTGGTCCTCCTTTCTTTTTGATGACCAATTCACCCCTTTTACCAAAGAGCACCTTCTGTCTACCAAAATGTACAACTGTGTACCTCAGTAGCACTTCCCTTCCTCCTCTTTCTACTAATAACCTAGACTGTTTGTGTATGTATATCTTATGTTATCATTTAGTTTGTTAGTAAATAAATAATCAGCTCAATTTGTGTGCTACGGAATGATTAGTGAGACCCGGGTTTGTGCAGATTTACAAATTATGCAATGTTCAATGAGTGAGAATGAGAATGAGTCAGAATGAGACTGATGAGGAAATTAATTCATTAGTGACTGCTATGAAATCGGTATTCTGATATCCTTTGAGTTAAATCGGGCCCCAGGTTACTGAGTTAATGGTTACCTGATTAAGATAATCACGTAATTATAAACATAGTTAATTATTCGATAAATAACATGTGATCACATTGACGATAACACGTCACAACACTGTATATAGCCATGTTATTTTCTACTTCCTGTATATAGCCATGTTATTTTCTGCTTCCTGTATATAACTGTTGTCTTCCACTCCCTGTATATAGCCATGTTATATTCTACTCCCTGTATATAGTCATGTTATTTTCTACTTCCTGTGTATAGCAATGTATTTTTTACTTCCTGTATATAGCCACGTTATTTTCTACTTCCTGTATATAGCCATGTTATTTTCTATTTCATGTATATCGTCATGTTTTTTTCTACTGCCTGTATATAGCACGTTATTTTCTACTTCCTGTATATAGTCATGTTATTTTCTACTTCCTGTATATAGCCATGCTATTTTCTACTTCCTGTATATAGCCATGCTATTTTCTACTTCCTGTATATAGTCATGTTATTTTCTACTTCCTGTATATAGCCATGTTATTTTCTACTTCCTGTATATAGCCATGCTATTTTCTACTTCCTTTATATAGAGATGTTATGTATTTATTTATTTATTTTGTTACCAAAATGTACTATTGTGTACCTTAGTCGTGTATTTCTGTATTGTTTTAGTGATTCACCATAGTGAAGGCGTAGACTCAGGTTTTCTGGGTCTCTATGTTTTTGGTTGGACAGGTTTCTCAATTTCTTTCTTAGGTTTTTGCATTCTTCATCAAACCATCTGTAATTGCTGTTCATTTTCTACAGTTTTCTGATTTGATAGAGAAGCAGAGAGGTCAAATATACTGTTTAGATGTTCTACTGCCAAGTTTACACCTTTACTATTACAGTGGAATGTTTTGTCCAGGAAGTGTTACATCTGCTCCTTCCCTCTACTTCTCATCCTGTGTCTCCCTAACCTGCCACCACTTCCCCAGTGCTCTCTCCCTCTCTCTCTGAGTGGGTGTATGTGAATGTGTGAGTGGAGAAATGCATGATGGAGGCAGAGCGGATCTCCACCAGCTGCAACCTGTTCCATAATCAAGAACCTCTACAAATACTCAGCCGTGCTACGCTGCCAGATCGTAGCCTCTGCTCAGTCAGTGTGCATTTCAAGCCGTTTGTTCCTGTATAGATCTTGTTATCCTGTTGTGCCAGTTTTTCCCAAGCCTGACGCTGCTTTTCTCTCTGCTACAGTTCCGTCCGCTCTGACTCTGGTCCCTGTCTCCAGTCCCGTATCTCGTCAGTCCTGCTTCCCTGGACCCCCTTGACCCCCTTACCTCAGCCTCAGTTCCTGGTTCCCTACTTCCTGCCCTACCTCCCCCTTACCTCAGCCTCAGTTCCTGGTTCCCTCCTTCCTGCCCGAGCTTCCCCTGGCCTGCACTCCCCGCCCCCCCTGGCTTTTCAATAAATACCTTAGTTACCTTGACCCTGTCTCCTCGTCTGAGTCTGCAATTGGGTTCACCTACTCCGCCCCGCCTAACAAGTTGTCGAAAGGGGATAGAATTCGTTTTTTGGTAGGTTTCCACACTACTTTCCTTCCATCTACAGGATTTCTTAGTATTACTCAGTTCCTTTTGCTTTGATGTCTCGTGATTGAGTATTGCTCTGTTCAAGTAGACTGTGATTTCTGTCTGTTGATCAGTTGCTCCTGTGTGAGGTGTCGGGGCTGAATGGGATGTTGGCATGGTTGACTTGGGGGGGGGTGTTGATTGGTGGGGGTGGTGGGTGTGGATGTGGCTGGTGGTGCTGTGGTCTGGATGTGGGTCCTCTATGTGTAGGTCCGGTGGGGGGTCCAGGTCTGGGAGAGTGTCTCGCTGGTCTGTGTGGGGGGTGTCTGTTGATCAGTTGCTCCTGTGTGAGGCTGCGCTTGAGGGCGATGTGTTTTAGAGTCCGGGCGAAGGTGGACACTGCTGCCTTGTATAGTTGGACTTGGTCGTAAAGGCTGTTCAAGTCCAGGGTGGAGTGGTGGGCCAGGGTGGAGAGAACCACTTGTGTATTGTGGAAAGTAGAAGAAGCTTTTTCAATCGCCACCCTTTCCTGCTGTGTTCTCAGGTCGTTTGTGCCTGTGTGTATTATTATGTGGCTGGGTGACCCTAGTTGGTCCTCAGACAGAAGGTCTAGGGATCGCTGGGTGACCCTAGTTGGTCCTCAGACAGAAGGTCTAGGGATTGCTGGGTGACCCTAGTTGGTCCTCTGACAGAAGGTCTAAGGAGCGCTGGGTGACCCTAGTTGGTCCTCAGACAGAAGGTCTAGGGAGCGCTGGGTGACCCTAGTTGGTCCTCAGACAGAAGGTCTAGGGAGCACTGGGTGACCCTAGTTGGTCCTCAGACAGAAGGTCTAGGGAGCGCTGGGTGACCCTAGTTGATCCTCAGATAGAAGGACTAGGGATCGCTGGGTGACCCTAGTTGGTCCTCAGACAGAAGGTCTAGGGAGCGCTGGGTGACCCTAGTTGGTCCTCAGACAGAAGGTCTAGGGAGCGCTGAGTGATCCTAGTTGGTCCTCAGACCGAAGGTCTAGGGTACGCTGGGTGACCCTAGTTGGTCCTCAGGCAGAAGGTCTAGGGATCGCTGGGTGACCCTAGTTGCTCCTCAGGCAGAAGGTCTAGGGCACGCAGGGTGACCCTTGTTGGTCCTCAGATAGAAGGTCTAGGGATCGCTGGGTGACCCTAGTTGGTCCTCAGACAGAAGGTCTAGGGATCGCTGGGTGACCCTAGTTGGTCCTCAGACAGAAGCTCTAGGGATCGCTGGGTGACCCTAGTTGGTCCTCAGACAGAAGGTCTAGGGAGCGCTGGGTGACCCTAGTTGGTCCTCAGACAGAAGGTCTAGGGTACGCTAGGTGACCCTAGTTGGTCAGACAGAAGGTCTAGGGCACGCAGGGTGACACCAGTTGGTCCTCAGATAGAAGGTCTAGGGATCGCTGGGTGACCCTAGTTGGTCCTCAGACAGAAGGTCTAGGGAGCGCTGGGTCTTCTCCCTGCCTGCTCCACGAGGATCTTCAGACTGTCTGGAAGGAGAACAAACACCAAGACCTCAGGCAACCTATGAAGAGGGGAAAAGGGTATCAGAAGCATGGCTTCAGAGGAAAGAGAGTGCAGTTATCCCACATATCAAATCCCTGTCTCTCTCGTCTGATCTGCTTTCCATTCCCCAAAATGCACACCAGCCACCATTCACCTACGGCTGAGATTTGTTTCAACCTAAAAGGATCCTATCTTACACAACACAGTGACAGCAACAGGGAAGGGAGGAGATGCACAGTGCAGAGATGATATGAACTACACAGGCAGGATATGAACAGTCCACATGACTCACACATATCACGTCTGAGACTCAATGCTGTCTGCTCCTGCACCAATCTCTCTCTCCTCTCCAGAGCAGGCGGGCTGCCTAGATTCCCTGCGTGTGATGCTAAATATGAGTCAGAAGCTCTGATCTCCCCTCCAGTCATCCTCTCCTCTCTATTACGCTCCCTCCTCCTTCTCTCCTCTCACCTCCTCTTCCTCCTGTCACCTCACCTCCTCCTTTCCTCTCACCACCACCTCCTCTCTCTCCTCTTCCTCCTCCTCCTCCTCTCTCTCCTATTCCTCCTCCTCACCCTCTCACCTCCTCTTCCTCCTCTCACCTCACCTCCTCCTCACCCTCTCACCTCACCTCCTCCTCTCCTTCTCCTCTCACCACCACCTCCTCTCTCTCATCTCATCTCTTCCTCTTCCTCTCCCTCTCACCTCCTCTCTCTCTCCTCTTCCTCCTCCTCTCCCTCTCACCTCCTCCTCCTCTCCTCTCACCACCACCTCCTCTCTCCTCTTCCTCCTGCTCTCCCTCTCACCTCCTCTCACTCTCCTCTTCCTCCTCCTCTCCCTCTCACCTCCTCTCTCTCTCTCCTCTTCCTGCTCCTCTCCCTCTCACCTCCTCCTCCTCTCCCTCTCACCTCCTCCTCCTCTCTCTCCTCTCTTATTCCTCCTCCTTTCCTCTCACCTCCTCCTCTCTCTTCTCATCTCCTCCTCCTCTACCCTACCCTCTCCACTCTCCTCTCCTCTCTCCCCTCTCCCTTATCCTCTCCCTGTCTCTTCCCTTCTCTTCTATTCCTCCCTTATCCTCTCATCTCCCCTTCTCCTCTCCCCTTCTCATCTCCCCTCCTCTCCTCTCCCCATCTCATCTCCCCTCCTCTCTTCCCTCTCTTCTCCTCTTCTCCTCTCCCCTATCATCTCCCCTCTCCATTCTCCCCTCTCTCCATCTCCTCTGCCCTCCCCTCTCCCCTTCTCCTCTCTCCTCTCCCCTTCTCCTCCATCCTCTCCCCCTTCCCCTCTCCTCTCCCCTTCTCCTCTCTCATCTCCCCTTCCCCTCTCCTCTTCCTTCTCCTCTCCTCTCTCCTCTCCCTGTCTCCTCTCCCTTCTCCTCTCCTCTAGGACAGTAAGAAAACAGTTAAATGCATTAAATAAACCTCTCCTTCTGTCTGAAGAGTATAAATCTTCAACAGTGCTATAGAGATGTCATCATATTTCATTCTACATTCATGATCTACAGAAATAAAAGCAGACACGTACAGGACATGACTGTCAGGGTTCTATTGGATCACATGACTGTCAGGGTTCTACTGGATCACATGACTGTCAGGGTTCTACTGGATCACATGACTGTCAGGGTTCTACTGGATCACATGACTGTCAGGGTTCTACTGGATCACATGACTGTCAGGGTTCTACTGGATCACATGACTGTCAGGGTTCTACTGGATCACATGACTGTCAGGGTTCTACTGGTTCACATGACTGTCAGGGTTCTACTGGATCACATGACTGTCAGGGTTCTACTGGATCACATGACTGTCAGGGTTCTACTGGATCACATGACTGTCAGGGTTCTACTGGATCACATGACTGTCAGGGTTCTACTGGATCACATGACTGTCAGGGTTCTACTGGATCACATGACTGTCAGGGTTCTACTGGATCACATGACTGTCAGGGTTCTACTGGATCACATGACTGTTAGAGTTCTACTGGATCACATGACTGTCAGGGTTCTACTGGATCACATGACTGTCAGGGTTCTACTGGATCACATGACTGTCAGGGTTCTACTGGATCACATGACTGTCAGGGTTCTACTGGATCACATGACTGTCAGGGTTCTACTGGATCACATGACTGTCAGGGTTCTACTGGATCACATGACTGTCAGGGTTCTACTGGATCACATGACTGTCAGGGTTCTACTGGATCACATGACTGTCAGGGTTCTACTGGTTCACATGACTGTCAGGGTTCTACTGGATCACATGACTGTCAGGGTTCTACTGGTTCACATGACTGTCAGGGTTCTACTGGATCACATGACTGTCAGGGTTCTACTGGATCACATGACTGTCAGGGTTCTACTGGTTCACATGACTGTCAGGGTTCTACTGGATCACATGACTGTCAGGGTTCTACTGGTTCACATGACTGTCAGGGTTCTACTGGATCACATGACTGTCAGGGTTCTACTGGATCACATGACTGTCAGGGTTCTACTGGTTCACATGACTGTCAGGGTTCTACTGGATCACATGACTGTCAGGGTTCTACTGGATCACATGACTGTCAGGGTTCTACTGGATCACATGACTGTCAGGGTTCTACTGGATCACATGACTGTCAGGGTTCTACTGGATCACATGACTGTCAGGGTCTACTGGATCACATGACTGTCAGGGTTCTACTGGATCACATGACTGTCAGGGTTCTACTGGTTCACATGACTGTCAGGGTTCTACTGGATCACATGACTGTCAGGGTTCTACTGGATCACATGACTGTCAGGGTTCTACTGGTTCACATGACTGTCAGGTTAGGGTCCTACTGGTTCACATGACTGTCAGGTTAGGGATCTACTGGTTCACATGACTGTCAGGTTAGGGTTCTACTGGTTCACATGACTGTCAGGTTAGGGATCTACTGGTTCACATGACTGTCAGGTTAGGGTCCTACTGGTTCACATGACTGTCAGGTTAGGGATCTACTGGTTCACATGACTGTCAGGTTAGGGTTCTACTGGTTCACATGACTGTCAGGTTAGGGTTCTACTGGTTCACATGACTGTCAGGTTAGGGTTCTACTGGATCACATGACTGTCAGGTTAGGGTTCTACTGGATCAAATGACTGTCAGGTTAGGGTTTTACTGGTTCACATGACTGTCAGGGTTCTACTGGATCACATGACTGTCAGGTTAGGGTTCTACTGGTTCACATGACTGTCAGGGTTCTACTGGTTCACATGACTGTCAGGGTTCTACTGGATCACATGACTGTCAGGTTAGGGTTCTACTGGATCACATGACTGTCAGGTTAGGGTTCTACTGGATCACATGACTGTCAGGTTAGGGTTCTACTGGATCACATGACTGTCAGGGTTCTACTGGATCACATGACTGTCGGGGTTCTACTGGTTCACAT
Source organism: Oncorhynchus kisutch (assembly GCF_002021735.2). Lineage (NCBI taxonomy): Eukaryota > Metazoa > Chordata > Actinopteri > Salmoniformes > Salmonidae > Oncorhynchus > Oncorhynchus kisutch. The sequence goes on from NC_034184.2 coordinate 89,534,665, forward strand.
GACTGTCATGTTAGGGTTCTACTGGTTCACATGACTGTCAGGTTAGGGTTTTACTGGTTCACATGACTGTCAGGGTTCTACTGGATCGCATGACTGTCAGGTTAGGGTTCTACTGGTTCACATGACTGTCAGATTAGGGTTCTACTGGTTCACATGACTGTCAGGGTTGGACTGGATCACATGACTGTCAGGTTAGGGTTCTACTGGTTCACATGACTGTCAGGTTAGGGTTCTACTGGATCACATGACTGTCAGGTTAGGGTTCTACTTGTTCACATGACTGTCAGGGTTCTACTGGTTCACACGACTGTCAGGGTTCTACTGGTTCACATGACTGCCAGGTTAGGGTTCTACTGGTTCACATGACTGTCAGGGTTCTACTGGATCACATGACTGTCAGGTTAGGGTTCTACTGGATCACATGACTATCAGGTCAGGGTTCTACTGGTTCACATGACTGTCAGGTCAGGGTTCTACTGGATCACATGACTGTCAGGTTAGGGTTCTACTGGATCACATGACTGTCAGGGTTCTACTGGATCACACGACTCTCAGGGTTCTACTGGTTCACATGACTGTCAGTTCAGGGTTATACTGGTTCACATGACTGTCAGGTTAGGGTTCTACTGGTTGTGTAGTAATTCAGAGAGAAGCACAATTTTTTCTCGGTTGTTTTTTTACAGCACCTTGACTCACGTTGATCGTAGCCGATTTCAGAAACACAAGCAGTACTATACGCCACATGGGTAATGAAAGAGAAATATGCATGGATTGTCTTACTATTTCAGAGTTGTGTCAACCAAAGTAAAAAGCATCCAGGGTACTGCTCTGTCTGCATTCTGGAAGTGGGGTTTAGAATCGAGTTGGTGTTAAGAGTCAGGTTGGTGTTAGAGTCAGGTTGGTGTTAGAGTCAGGTTGGTGTTAGATTCAGCCTGGTGTTAGAGTCCGCCTGGTGTTAGAGTCAGGTTGGTATTAGAGTCAGGTTGGTGTTAGAGTCAAGATGGGTTTAGAGTTAGGTTGGTGTTAGAGTCAGCCTGGTGTTTGCTGCCACTTGATGGAACACAACTAGGGATTTAGAGTCAGCCTGGTGTTTACTGCTCCCTAGTGGAAGACAACTAGGGGTTTAGAGTCAGCCTGGTGTTTACTGCCGTTTAGAGTCAGCCTGGTGTTTACTGCCGTTTAGAGTCAGCCTGGTGTTTACTGCCCCCTAGTGGAAGACAACTAGGGGTTTAGAGTCAGCCTGGTGTTTACTGCTCCCTGGTGGAAGACAACTAGGGGTTTAGAGTCAGCCTGGTGTTTACTGCTCCCTAGTGGAAGACAACTAGGGGTTTAGAGTCAGCCTAGTGTTTACTGCCCCCTGCTGGAAGACAGAAGGACTTCTGTCTGATAACAGATCAGGAAGCCAAAACAAGAGAAACATAAGCAGAACGTCTTCAATGTGTGTTGACAGGAAATTAAATGGTCTCGTTCAATCAATCAATCAATCAATCAAACAAACAATCAAGCTCACTGAGTAGAATGTTATGTTCTCTTTCACATAAGCATCCCACACCATCTACCATAGACTTTCATTCTATCAGGTCTCCAGATTTGATGCATAGAATCAAAAGAGGTGATATAATTTCCCATTAAAACATAACTAAAACAAACATAAGTTCACCTGAATATATTATTATATATATTACACACGGAATCCAAGTTTACATATGTGCTCATGACTACAGTGTAGGCTATTTCTTCAATCAGAAGGCAATATAAGAGACAGTACGTAACATACAGACTTCAGTGAAATGTTATAAAACATGAGGTCTGGGGGAAGGATTTAGAGAGAGAGAGAGAGAGAGAGAGAGAGAGAGAGAGAGAGAGAGAGAGGGAGAGAGAGAGAGACAGAGAGAGAGAGAAAGAGAGAGAGAGAGAGAGAGACAAAGGGAGAGAGAGGGAGGGAGAGAGAGAGAGAGAGAGAGAGAGAGAGAGAGAGAGACAGAGAGAGAGAGACTATTAAACACAAAGAAAAGGCTTCAATGGTTGGTGATGCAACACCTGTCTATCTGCCACCAAGCCTGAGGGTAATGTGGTCTGTCTGTCTCTACCACCATGCCTACAGATTTACACTGTGAGCACCAAGCCTGCACTCCCCCTTCTGCCAGAGCACTGAGAAAGTAGATTTGTCAGTTCAGACCTATGCCAGACGTGTGATAAGGAATGTATAATACTATAATATATTCACATCATGAATAAGCATGAGAACTGTATAGCTTCAGGGAACCAAGTTGTCATTCTATACGGCCACTAGATTTCCGCACAAAGGAAAACACACCTTCTTTGAAGATGTGCCTTAATTTAAAAAGATGGAATTCATACACAAAAACTCATCAAGTTATTTTGTTGAAATTAAAATGTCAAAAACATGAGATGAAAAGCAGCATATTGCACTGTTCTCTTGAACTGATGAAACATTTAAATAGAAGTTTAGACATCTGAAATCTTAAGTGTTGATGATAAATGCATGTTAATAGGGATAGGGGGCAGTATTTTCACTTTGGATGAATTGCGTGCCCATAGTGAACTGCCTCATACTCTGTCCCAGATGTTAATATATGTCTATTGGATAGAAAAGACTCTGAAGTTTCTAAAACTGTTTGAATTATGTATGTGAGTATAACAGAAGTCATAGGGCAGGCAAACTTCCAAACAGCAAGTGGAAATTCTGGGGCTGGTTGATTTTCAACTCATCGCCTATTCACATCCAAATAAGATATGGATCTGTTCGCACTTCCTACGCCTTCCACTAGATGTCAACAGTCAGTAGAATGTGGAATGAAGCCTCTAGTGTGATGTGGGACCGGATGGCAGCTATTTGAGTCACTGGTCTGGCAGATTGCCAGTTCCTGGTTATGCGCAGTAGTCATTATATTGCCTGCATTCCATTACTCTTCCATACAAAAACGTATGATCCGGTTGGAAAGTTATTGGATATATATGATAATAACATCCTGATTGATTCTCTGCTTAGTTTGACCTGTTTATTCGACCTGGAATATATATTTTTGAAGTTTTCGTCCGAGTTCAAATATAAAATATATTTTGATTTGTTTAACACTTTTTGTGGTTACTACATGATTCCGTATGTGTTATTTCATAGTTTTGATATCTTCACTATTCTACAATGTAGAAAATAGTACAAATAAAGACAAACCTTGGGTAGCTGTGTCCAAACCTTTGACTGGTACTATGTATACATATTTCTTCTACAATTGCCTGTTTTGTACGTTTTTTGGGGGCATTAATACGTTTCACATATCAGTTTAAAAACATTGAGCTAATAAAGCCGCATGCAAAATGCAGGTGTTCCAGCCTAGCTCAGTGCTTTCTGTGGTGTTGTTCCAGCCTAGCTCAGTGCTTTCTGTGGTGGTGTTCCAGCCTAGCTCAGTGCTTTCTGTGGTGGTGTTCCAGCCTAGCTCAGTGCTTACTGTGGTGGTGTTCCAGCTTTGCTCAGTGCTTTCTGTGGTGTTGTTCCAGCCTAGCTCAGTGCTTTCTGTGGTGGTGTTCCAGCCTAGCTCAGTGCTTTCTGTGGTGGTGTTCCAGCCTAGCTCAGTGCTTTCTGTGGTGGTGTTCGAGCCTAGCTCAGTGCTTACTGTGGTGGTGTTCCAGCCTTGCTCAGTGCTTTCTGTGGTGTTGTTCCAGCCTAGCTCAGTGCTTTCTGTGGTGGTGTTCCAGCCTAGCTCAGTGCTTTCTGTGGTGGTGTTCCAGCCTAGCTCAGTGCTTTCTGTGGTGGTGATTCAGCCTAGCTCAGTGCTTCTGTGGTGGTGATTCAGCCTAGCTCAGTGCTTTCTGTGGTGGTGTTCCAGCCTAGCTCAGTGCTTTCTGTGGTGGTGATTCAGCCTAGCTCAGTGCTTTCTGTGGTGGTGATTCAGCCTAGCTCAGTGCTTTCTGTGGTGGTGTTCCAGTCTAGCTCAGTGCTTTCTGTGGTGGTGTTCCAGCCTTGCTCAGTGCTTTCTGTGGTGGTGATTCAGCCTAGCTCAGTGCTTTCTGTGGTGGTGTTCCAGCCTAGCTCAGTGCTTTCTGTGGTGGTGTTCCAGCCTTGCTCAGTGCTTTCTGTGGTGGTGATTCAGCCTAGATCAGTGCTTTCTGTGGTGGTGATTCAGCCTAGCTCAGTGCTTTCTGTGGTGGGGATTCAGCCTAGCTCAATGCTTTCTGTGGTGGTGTTCCAGCCTAGCTCAGTGCTTTCTGTGGTGGTAATTCAGCCTAGCTCAGTGCTTTCTGTGGTGGTGATTCAGCCTAGCTCAGTGCTTTCTGTGGTGGTGATTCAGCCTAGCTCAGTGCTTTCTGTGGTGGTGATTCAGCCTAGCTCAGTGCTTTCTGTGGTGGTGTTCCAGCCTAGCTCAGTGCTTTCTGTGGTGGTGATTCAGCCTAGCTCAGTGCTTCTGTGGTGGTAATTCAGCCTAGCTCAGTGCTTTCTGTGGTGGTGATTCAGCCTAGCTCAGTGCTTTCTGTGGTGGTGATTCAGCCTATCTCAGTGCTTTCTGTGGTGGTGTTCCAGCCTATCTCAGTGCTTTCTGTGGTGGTGATTCAGTCTAGCTCAGTGCTTTCTGTGGTGGTGATTCAGCCTAGCTCAGTGCTTTCTGTGGTGGTGATTCAGCCTAGCTCAGTGCTTTCTGTGGTGGTGTTCCAGCCTATCTCAGTGCTTTCTGTGGTGGTGATTCAGCCTAGCTCAGTGTTTTCTGTGGTGGTGTTCCAGCCTAGCTCAGTGCTTTCTGTGGTGGTGTTCCAGCCTATCTCAATGCTTTCTGTGGTGGTGATTCAGCCTAGCTCAGTGCTTTCTGTGGTGGTGATTCAGCCTAGCTCAGTGCTTTCTGTGGTGGTGATTCAGCCTAGCTCAGTGCTTTCTGTGGTGGTGTTCCAGCCTATCTCAGTGCTTTCTGTGGTGGTGATTCAGCCTAGCTCAGTGCTTTATGTGGTGGTGATGCAGCCTAGCTCAGTGCTTTCTGTGGTGGTGTTCCAGCCTAGCTCAGTGCTTTCTGTGGTGGTGATTCAGCCTAGCTCAGTACTTTCTGTGGTGGTGATTCAGCCTAGCTCAGTGCTTTCTGTGGTGGTGTTCCAGCCTAGCTCAGTGCTTTCTGTGGTGGTGTTCCAGCCTAGCTCAGTGCTTTCTGTGGTGGTGATTCAGCCTAGCTCAGTGCTTTCTGTGGTGGTGTTCCAGCCTAGCTCAGTGCTTTCTGTGGTGGTGATTCAGCCTAGCTCAGTGCTTTCTGTTGTGGTGATGCAGCCTAGCTCAGTGCTTTCTGTCGTGGTGTTCCAGCCTAGCTCAGTGCTTTCTGTGGTGGTGATTCAGCCTAGCTCAGTGCTTTCTGTGGTGTTGATTCAGCCTAGCTCAGTGCTTTCTGTGGTGGTGTTCCAGCCTATCTCAGTGCTTCCTGTGGTGGTGTTCCAGCCTAGCTCAGTGTTTTCTGTGGTGGTGATTCAGCCTAGCTCAGTGCTTTCTGTGATGGTGATTCAGCCTAGCTCAGTGCTTTCAGTGGTGGTGTTCCAGCCTAGCTCAGTGCTTTCTTTGGTGGTGTTCCAGCCTAGCTCAGTGCTTTCTGTGGTGGTGATTCAGCCTAGCTCAGTGATTTCTGTGGTGGTGTTCCAGCCTAGCTCAGTGCTTTCTGTGGTGGTGTTCCAGCCTAGCTCAGTGCTTTCTGTGGTGGTGTTCCAGCCTAGCTCAGTGCTTTCTGTGGTGGTGATTCACCCTAGCTCAGTGCATTCTGTGGTGGTGTTCCAGCCTAGCTCAGTGTTTTATGTGGTGGTGATTCAGCCTAGCTCAGTGCTTTCTGTGGTGGTGATTCAGCCTAGCTCAGTGCTTTCTGTGGTGGTGATGCAGCCTAGCTCAGTGCTTTCTGTGGTGGTGTTCCAGCCTAGCTCAGTGCTTTCTGTGGTGGTGATTCAGCCTAGCTCAGTGCTTTCTGTGGTGGTGATTCAGCCTAGCGCAGTGCTTTCTGTGGTGGTGTTCCAGCCTAGCTCAGTGCTTTCTGTGGTGGTGTTCCAGCCTAGCTCAGTGCTTTCTGTGGTGGTAATTCAGCCTAGCTCAGTGCTTTCTGTGGTGGTGATTCAGCCTAGCTCAGTGCTTTCTGTGGTGGTGCTTCAGCCTATCTCAGTGCTTTCTGTGGTGGTGTTCCAGCCTATCTCAGTGCTTTCTGTGGTGGTGATTCAGTCTAGCTCAGTGCTTTCTGTGGTGGTGATTCAGCCTAGCTCAGTGCTTTCTGTGGTGGTGATTCAGCCTAGCTCAGTGCTTTCTGTGGTGGTGTTCCAGCCTATCTCAGTGCTTTCTGTGGTGGTGATTCAGCCTAGCTCAGTGCTTTCTGTGGTGGTGTTCCAGCCTAGCTCAGTGCTTTCTGTGGTGGTGTTCCAGCCTATCTCAATGCTTTCTGTGGTGGTGATTCAGCCTAGCTCAGTGCTTTCTGTGGTGGTGATTCAGCCTAGCTCAGTGCTTTCTGTGGTGGTGATTCAGCCTAGCTCAGTGCTTTCTGTGGTGGTGTTCCAGCCTATCTCAGTGCTTTCTGTGGTGGTGATTCAGCCTAGCTCAGTGCTTTATGTGGTGGTGATGCAGCCTAGCTCAGTGCTTTCTGTGGTGGTGTTCCAGCCTAGCTCAGTGCTTTCTGTGGTGGTGATTCAGCCTAGCTCAGTACTTTCTGTGGTGGTGATTCAGCCTAGCTCAGTGCTTTCTGTGGTGGTGTTCCAGCCTAGCTCAGTGCTTTCTGTGGTGGTGTTCCAGCCTAGCTCAGTGCTTTCTGTGGTGGTGATTCAGCCTAGCTCAGTGCTTTCTGTGGTGGTGTTCCAGCCTAGCTCAGTGCTTTCTGTGGTGGTGATTCAGCCTAGCTCAGTGCTTTCTGTTGTGGTGATGCAGCCTAGCTCAGTGCTTTCTGTCGTGGTGTTCCAGCCTAGCTCAGTGCTTTCTGTGGTTGTGATTCAGCCTAGCTCAGTGCTTTCTGTGGTGGTGATTCAGTCTAGCTCAGTGCTTTCTGTGGTGGTGTTCCAGCCTATCTCAGTGCTTCCTGTGGTGGTGTTCCAGCCTAGCTCAGTGTTTTCTGTGGTGGTGATTCAGCCTAGCTCAGTGCTTTCTGTGGTGGTGTTCCAGCCTAGCTCAGTGCTTTCTGTGGTGGTGATTCAGCCTAGCTCAGTGCTTTCTGTGGTGGTGATTCAGCCTAGCTCAGTGCTTTCTGTGGTGGTGTTCCAGCCTAGCTCAGTGCTTTCTGTGGTGGTGATTCAGCCTAGCTCAGTGCTTTATGTGGTGGTGATTCAGCCTAGCTCAGTGTTTTCTGTGGTGGTGTTCCAGCCTAGCTCAGTGCTTTCTGTGGTGGTGTTCCAGCCTATCTCAATGCTTTCTGTGGTGGTGATTCAGCCTAGCTCAGTGCTTTCTGTGGTGGTGATTCAGCCTAGCTCAGTGCTTTCTGTGGTGGTGATTCAGCCTAGCTCAGTGCTTTCTGTGGTGGTGTTCCAGCCTATCTCAGTGCTTTCTGTGGTGGTGATTCAGCCTAGCTCAGTGCTTTATGTGGTGGTGATGCAGCCTAGCTCAGTGCTTTCTGTGGTGGTGTTCCAGCCTAGCTCAGTGCTTTCTGTGGTGGTGATTCAGCCTAGCTCAGTACTTTCTGTGGTGGTGATTCAGCCTAGCTCAGTGCTTTCTGTGGTGGTGTTCCAGCCTAGCTCAGTGCTTTCTGTGGTGGTGTTCCAGCCTAGCTCAGTGCTTTCTGTGGTGGTGTTCCAGCCTAGCTCAGTGCTTTCTGTGGTGGTGTTCCAGCCTAGCTCAGTGCTTTCTGTGGTGGTGATTCAGCCTAGCTCAGTGCTTTCTGTGGTGGTGTTCCAGCCTAGCTCAGTGCTTTCTGTGGTGGTGATTCAGCCTAGCTCAGTGCTTTCTGTTGTGGTGATGCAGCCTAGCTCAGTGCTTTCTGTCGTGGTGTTCCAGCCTAGCTCAGTGCTTTCTGTGGTGGTGATTCAGCCTAGCTCAGTGCTTTCTGTGGTGGTGATTCAGCCTAGCTCAGTGCTTTCTGTGGTGGTGTTCCAGCCTATCTCAGTGCTTCCTGTGGTGGTGTTCCAGCCTAGCTCAGTGTTTTCTGTGGTGGTGATTCAGCCTAGCTCAGTGCTTTCTGTGATGGTGATTCAGCCTAGCTCAGTGCTTTCTGTGGTGGTGTTCCAGCCTAGCTCAGTGCTTTCTTTGGTGGTGTTCCAGCCTAGCTCAGTGCTTTCTGTGGTGGTGATTCAGCCTAGCTCAGTGATTTCTGTGGTGGTGTTCCAGCCTAGCTCAGTGCTTTCTGTGGTGGTGTTCCAGCCTAGCTCAGTGCTTTCTGTGGTGGTGTTCCAGCCTAGCTCAGTGCTTTCTGTGGTGGTGATTCACCCTAGCTCAGTGCATTCTGTGGTGGTGTTCCAGCCTAGCTCAGTGTTTTATGTGGTGGTGATTCAGCCTAGCTCAGTGCTTTCTGTGGTGGTGATTCAGCCTAGCTCTGTGCTTTCTGTGGTGGTGATGCAGCCTAGCTCAGTGCTTTCTGTGGTGGTGTTCCAGCCTAGCTCAGTGCTTTCTGTGGTGGTGATTCAGCCTAGCTCAGTGCTTTCTGTGGTGGTGATTCAGCCTAGCGCAGTGCTTTCTGTGGTGGTGTTCCAGCCTAGCTCAGTGCTTTCTGTGGTGGTGTTCCAGCCTAGCTCAGTGCTTTCTGTGGTGGTGCTTCAGCCTATCTCAGTGCTTTCTGTGGTGGTGTTCCAGCCTATCTCAGTGCTTTCTGTGGTGGTGATTCAGTCTAGCTCAGTGCTTTCTGTGGTGGTGATTCAGCCTAGCTCAGTGCTTTCTGTGGTGGTGATTCAGCCTAGCTCAGTGCTTTCTGTGGTGGTGATTCAGCCTAGCTCAGTGCTTCCTGTGGTGGTGTTCCAGCCTAGCTCAGTGTTTTCTGTGGTGGTGATTCAGCCTAGCTCAGTGCTTCTGTGATGGTGATTCAGCCTAGCTCAGTGCTTTCTGTGGTGGTGTTCCAGCCTAGCTCAGTGCTTTCTTTGGTGGTGTTCCAGCCTAGCTCAGTGCTTTCTGTGGTGGTGATTCAGCCTAGCTCAGTGATTTCTGTGGTGGTGTTCCAGCCTAGCTCAGTGCTTTCTGTGGTGGTGTTTCCAGCCTAGCTCAGTGCTTTCTGTGGTGGTGTTCCAGCCTAGCTCAGTGCTTTCTGTGGTGGTGATTCACCCTAGCTCAGTGCATTCTGTGGTGGTGTTCCAGCCTAGCTCAGTGTTTTATGTGGTGGTGATTCAGCCTAGCTCAGTGCTTTCTGTGGTGGTGATTCAGCCTAGCTCAGTGCTTTCTGTGGTGGTGATGCAGTCTAGCTCAGTGCTTTCTGTGGTGGTGTTCCAGCCTAGCTCAGTGCTTTCTGTGGTGGTGATTCAGCCTAGCTCAGTGCTTTCTGTGGTGGTGATTCAGCCTAGCGCAGTGCTTTCTGTGGTGGTGTTCCAGCCTAGCTCAGTGCTTTCTGTGGTGGTGTTCCAGCCTAGCTCAGTGCTTTCTGTGGTGGTAATTCAGCCTAGCTCAGTGCTTTCTGTGGTGGTGATTCAGCCTAGCTCAGTGCTTTCTGTGGTGGTGCTTCAGCCTATCTCAGTGCTTTCTGTGGTGGTGTTCCAGCCTATCTCAGTGCTTTCTGTGGTGGTGATTCAGTCTAGCTCAGTGCTTTCTGTGGTGGTGATTCAGCCTAGCTCAGTGCTTTCTGTGGTGGTGATTCAGCCTAGCTCAGTGCTTTCTGTGGTGGTGTTCCAGCCTATCTCAGTGCTTTCTGTGGTGGTGATTCAGCCTAGCTCAGTGCTTTCTGTGGTGGTGTTCCAGCCTAGCTCAGTGCTTTCTGTGGTGGTGTTCCAGCCTATCTCAATGCTTTCTGTGGTGGTGATTCAGCCTAGCTCAGTGCTTTCTGTGGTGGTGATTCAGCCTAGCTCAGTGCTTTCTGTGGTGGTGATTCAGCCTAGCTCAGTGCTTTCTGTGGTGGTGTTCCAGCCTATCTCAGTGCTTTCTGTGGTGGTGATTCAGCCTAGCTCAGTGCTTTATGTGGTGGTGATGCAGCCTAGCTCAGTGCTTTCTGTGGTGGTGTTCCAGCCTAGCTCAGTGCATTCTGTGGTGGTGATTCAGCCTAGCTCAGTACTTTCTGTGGTGGTGATTCAGCCTAGCTCAGTGCTTTCTGTGGTGGTGTTCCAGCCTAGCTCAGTGCTTTCTGTGGTGGTGTTCCAGCCTAGCTCAGTGCTTTCTGTGGTGGTGATTCAGCCTAGCTCAGTGCTTTCTGTGGTGGTGTTCCAGCCTAGCTCAGTGCTTTCTGTGGTGGTGATTCAGCCTAGCTCAGTGCTTCTGTTGTGGTGATGCAGCCTAGCTCAGTGCTTTCTGTCGTGGTGTTCCAGCCTAGCTCAGTGCTTTCTGTGGTGGTGATTCAGCCTAGCTCAGTGCTTTCTGTGGTGGTGATTCAGCCTAGCTCAGTGCTTTCTGTGGTGGTGTTCCAGCCTATCTCAGTGCTTCCTGTGGTGGTGTTCCAGCCTAGCTCAGTGTTTTCTGTGGTGGTGATTCAGCCTAGCTCAGTGCTTTCTGTGATGGTGATTCAGCCTAGCTCAGTGCTTTCTGTGGTGGTGTTCCAGCCTAGCTCAGTGCTTTCTTTGGTGGTGTTCCAGCCTAGCTCAGTGCTTTCTGTGGTGGTGATTCAGCCTAGCTCAGTGATTTCTGTGGTGGTGTTCCAGCCTAGCTCAGTGCTTTCTGTGGTGGTGTTCCAGCCTAGCTCAGTGCTTTCTGTGGTGGTGTTCCAGCCTAGCTCAGTGCTTTCTGTGGTGGTGATTCACCCTAGCTCAGTGCATTCTGTGGTGGTGTTCCAGCCTAGCTCAGTGTTTATGTGGTGGTGATTCAGCCTAGCTCAGTGCTTTCTGTGGTGGTGATTCAGCCTAGCTCAGTGCTTTCTGTGGTGGTGATGCAGCCTAGCTCAGTGCTTTCTGTGGTGGTGTTCCAGCCTAGCTCAGTGCTTCTGTGGTGGTGATTCAGCCTAGCTCAGTGCTTTCTGTGGTGGTGATTCAGCCTAGCGCAGTGCTTTCTGTGGTGGTGTTCCAGCCTAGCTCAGTGCTTTCTGTGGTGGTGTTCCAGCCTAGCTCAGTGCTTTCTGTGGTGGTGATTCAGCCTAGCTCAGTGCTTTCTGTGGTGGTGTTCCAGCCTATCTCTGTGCTTTCTGTGGTGGCTATTCAGCCTATCTCAGTGCTTTCTGTGGTGGTGTGTCCAGCCTAGCTCAGTGCTTTCTTTGGTGGTGTTCCAGCCTAGCTCAGTGCTTTCTGTGGTGGTGATTCAGCCTAGTCTCAGTGCTTTCTGTGGTGGTGTTCCAGCCTAGCTCAGTGCTTTCCTGTGGTGGTGTTCCAGCCTAGCTCAGTGCTTTCTGTGGTGGTGATTCAGCCTAGCTCAGTGCTTTCTGTGGTGGTGATTCAGCCTAGCTCAGTGCTTTCTGTGGTGGTGATTCAGCCTAGCTCAGTGCTTTCTGTGGTGGTGATGCAGCCTAGCTCAGTGCTTTCTGTGGTGGTGTTCCAGCCTAGCTCAGTGCTTTCTGTGGTGGTGATTCAGCCTAGGTCAGTGCTTTCTGTGGTGGTGATTCAGCCTAGCTCACTCAGTGCTTTGTGGTGGTTGTTCCAGCGCCTAGCTCAGTGCTTCTGTGGTGGTGTTCCAGCCTAACTCAGTGCTTTCTGTGGTGGTGATTCAGCCTACTCAGTGCTTTCTGTGGTGGTGTTCCAGCCTAGCTCAGTGCTTTCTGTGGTGGTGATTCAGCCTAGCTCAGTGCTTTCTGTGGTGGTGAATGCAGCCTAGCTCAGTGCTTTCTGTGGTGGTGTTCCAGCCTAGCTCAGTGCTTTCTGTGGTGGTGATTCAGCCTAGCTCAGTGCTTTCTGTGGTGGCTATTCAGCCTAGCTCAGTGCTTTCTGGGTGGTGTTCCAGCCTAGCTCAGTGTTTTCTGTGGTGGTGATTCAGCCTAGCTCAGTGCTTTCTGTGATGGTGATTCAGCCTAGCTCAGTGCTTTCTGTGGTGGTGTTCCAGCCTAGCTCAGTGCTTTCTTTGGTGTGTTCCAGCCTAGCTCAGTGCTTTCTGTGGTGGTGATTCAGCCTAGCTCAGTGCTTTCGTGGTGGTGTTCCAGCCTAGCTCAGTGCTTTCTGTGGTGGTGATTCAGCCTAGCTCAGTGCTTTCTGTGGTGGTGTTCCAGCCTAGCTCAGTGCTTTCTGTGGTGGTGATTCAGCCTAGCTCAGTGCTTTCTGTGGTGGTGATTCAGCCTAGCTCAGTGCTTTCTGTGGTGGTGTTCCAGCCTAGCTCAGTGCTTTCTGTGGTGGTGATTCAGCCTAGCTCAGTGCTTTCTGTGGTGGTGATTCAGCCTAGCTCAGTGCTTTCTGTGGTGGTGTTCCAGCCTAGCTCAGTGCTTTCTGTGGTGGTGATTCAGCCTAGCTCAGTGCTTTCTGTGGTGGTGATTCAGCCTAGCTCAGTGCTTTCTGTGGTGGTGATTCAGCCTAGCTCAGTGCTTTCTGTGGTGGTGATTCAGCCTAGCTCAGTGCTTTCTGTGGTGGTGATTCAGCCTAGCTCAGTGCTTTCTGTGGTGGTGTTCCAGCCTAGCTCAGTGCTTTCTGTGGTGGTTGATTCAGCCTAGCTCAGTGCTTTCTGTGGTGGTGATTCAGCCTAGCTCAGTGCTTTCTGTGGTGGTGTTCCAGCCTATCTCAGTGCTTTCTGTGGTGGTGATTCAGCCTAGCTCAGTGCTTTTCTGTGGTGGTGATTCAGCTAGCTCAGTGCTTTCTGTGGTGGTGTTCCAGCCTATCTCAGTGCTTTCTGTGGTGGTGATTCAGCCTAGCTCAGTGCTTTCTGTGGTGATGATTCAGCCTGATCTCAGTGGCTTTCTGTGATAGGTGATTCAGGCTAGCTCAGTGCTTTCTGTGGTGGTGATTCAGCCCTACTCAGTGCTTTCTGTGGTGGTGATTCAGCCTAGCTCAGTGCTTTCTGTGGTGGTGTTCCAGCCTGCTCAGTGCTTTCTGTGGTGGTGATTCAGCCTAGCTCAGTGCTTTCTGTGGTGGTGATTCAGCCTAGCTCAGTGCTTTCTGTGGTGGTGTTCCAGCCTAGCTCAGTGCTTTCTGTGGTGGTGATTCAGCCTAGCTCAGTGCTTCTGTGGTGGTGATTCAGCCTAGCTCAGTGCTTTCTGTGGTGGTGTTCCAGCCTAGCTCAGTTCTTTCTGTGGTGGTGATCCAGCCTAGCTCAGTGCTTTCTGTGGTGGGTGATTCAGCCTAGCTCAGTGATTTCTGTGGTGGTGATTCCAGCTAGCTCAGTGCTTCTGTGGTGGTGATTCAGCCTAGCTCAGTGCTTTCTGTGGTGGTGATTCAGCCTAGCTTCAGTGCTTTCTGTGGTGGTGATTCCAGCATAGCTCAGTGATTCTGTGGTGGTGTTCCAGCCTAGCTCAGTGCTTTTCTGTGGTGGTGATTCCAGCCTAGCTCAGTGCTTTCTGTGGTGGTGATCCAGCCTAGCTCAGTGCTTTCTGTGGTGGTGATTCAGCATAGCTCAGTGCTTTCTGTGGTGGTGATTCCAGCCTATCTCAGTGCTTTCTGTGGTGGTGTTCCAGCCTAGCTCAGTGCTTTCTGTGGTGGTGATTCAGCCTAGCTCAGTGCTTTCTGTGGTGGTGTTCCAGCCTAGCTCAGTGCTTTCTGTGGTGGTGATTCAGCCTAGCTCAGTGCTTTCTGTGGTGGTGTTCCAGCCTAGCTCCAGTGCTTTCTGTGGTGGTGATTCAGCATAGCTCAGTGCTTTCTGTGGTGGTGTTCCAGCCTAGCTCAGTGCTTTCCTGTGTGGTGTTCCAGCCTAGCTCAGTGCTTTCTGTGGTGGGGATTCACCTAGCTCAGTGCTTTCTGTGGTGGTGTTCCAGCCTAGCTCAGTGCTTTCTGTGGTGGTGTTCCAGCCTAGCTCAGTGCTTTCTGTGGTGGTGATTCAGCCTAGCTCAGTGCTTTCTGTGGTGGTGATTCAGCCTAGCTCAGTGCTTTCTGTGGTGTGATTCAGCCTAGCTCAGTGCTTTCTGTGGTGGTGTTTCCAGCCTAGCTCAGTGCTTTCTGTGGTGGTGATTCAGCCTAGCGCGGTGCTTTCTGTGGTGGTGATTCAGCCTAGCTCAGTGCTTTCTGTGGTGGTGTTCCAGCCTAGCTCAGTGCTTTCTGTGGTGGTGATTCAGCCTAGCTCAGTGCTTTCTGTGGTGGTGATTCAGCCTAGCTCAGTGCTTTCTGTGGTGGTGTTCCAGCCTAGCTCAGTGCTTTCTGTGGTGGTGTTCCAGCCTAGCTCAGTGCTTTCTGTGGTGGTGATTCAGCCTAGCTCAGTGCTTTCTGTGGTGGTGATTCAGCCTAGCTCAGTGCTTTCTGTGGTGGTGATTCAGCCTAGCTCAGTGCTTTCTGTGGTGGTGATTCAGCCTAGCTCAGTGCTTTCTGTGGTGGTGTTCCAGCCTAGCTCAGTGCTTTCTGTGGTGGCTATTCAGCCTAGCTCAGTGCTTTCTGTGGTGGTGATTCAGCCTAGCTCAGTGCTTTCTGTGGTGGTGTTCCAGCCTAGCTCAGTGCTTTCTGTGGTGGTGTTCCAGCCTAGCTCAGTGCTTTCTGTGGTGGTGATTCAGCCTAGCTCAGTGCTTTCTGTGGTGGTGTTCCAGCCTAGCTCAGTGCTTTCTGTGGTGGTGTTCCAGCCTAGCTCAGTGCTTTCTGTGGTGGTGATTCAGCCTAGCTCAGTGCTTTCTGTGGTGGTGTTCCAGCCTAGCTCAGTGCTTTCTGTGGTGGTGATTCAGCCTAGCTCAGTGCTTTCTGTGGTGGTGATTCAGCCTAGCTCAGTGCTTTCTGTGGTGGTGTTCCAGCCTAGCTCAGTGCTTTCTGTGGTGGTGTTCAGCCTAGCTCAGTGCTTTCTGTGGTGGTGATTCAGCCTAGCTCAGTGCTTTCTGTGGTGGTGTTCCAGCCTAGCTCAGTGCTTTCTGTGGTGGTGATTCAGCCTAGCTCAGTGCTTTCTGTGGTGGTGTTCCAGCCTAGCTCAGTGCTTTCTGTGGTGGTGATTCAGCCTAGCTCAGTGCTTTCTGTGGTGGTGTTCCAGCCTAGCTCAGTGCTTTCTGTGGTGGTGTTCCAGCCTAGCTCAGTGCTTTCTGTGGTGGTGTTCCAGCCTAGCTCAGTGCTTTCTGTGGTGGTGTTCCAGCCTAGCTCAGTGCTTTCTGTGGTGGTGATTCAGCCTAGCTCAGTGCTTTCTGTGGTGGTGTTCCAGCCTAGCTCAGTGCTTTCTGTGGTGGTGATTCAGCCTAGCTCAGTGCTTTCTGTGGTGGTGATTCAGCCTAGCTCAGTGCTTTCTGTGGTGGTGATTCAGCCTAGCTCAGTGCTTTCTGTGGTGGTGATTCAGCCTAGCTCAGTGCTTTCTGTGGTGGTGTTCCAGCCTAGCTCAGTGCTTTCTGTGGTGGTGTTCCA
Source organism: Oncorhynchus kisutch (assembly GCF_002021735.2). Lineage (NCBI taxonomy): Eukaryota > Metazoa > Chordata > Actinopteri > Salmoniformes > Salmonidae > Oncorhynchus > Oncorhynchus kisutch. The sequence goes on from NC_034184.2 coordinate 89,550,100, forward strand.
GCCTAGCTCAGTGCTTTCTGTGGTGGTGATTCAGCCTAGCTCAGTGCTTTCTGTGGTGGTGTTCCAGCCTAGCTCAGTGCTTTCTGTGGTGGTGTTCCAGCCTAGCTCAGTGCTTTCTGTGGTGGTGTTCCAGCCTAGCTCAGTGCTTTCTGTGGTGGTGATTCAGCCTAGCTCAGTGCTTTCTGTGGTGGTGATTCAGCCTAGCTCAGTGCTTTCTGTGGTGGTGTTCCAGCCTAGCTCAGTGCTTTCTGTGGTGGTGATTCAGCCTAGCTCAGTGCTTTCTGTGGTGGTGTTCCAGCCTAGCTCAGTGCTTTCTGTGGTGGTGTTCCAGCCTAGCTCAGTGCTTTCTGTGGTGGTGATTCAGCCTAGCTCAGTGCTTTCTGTGGTGGTGTTCCAGCCTAGCTCAGTGCTTTCTGTGGTGGTGATTCAGCCTAGCTCAGTGCTTTCTGTGGTGGTGATTCAGCCTAGCTCAGTGCTTTCTGTGGTGGTGTTCCAGCCTAGCTCAGTGCTTTCTGTGGTGGTGTTCCAGCCTAGCTCAGTGCTTTCTGTGGTGGTGATTCAGCCTAGCTCAGTGCTTTCTGTGGTGGTGTTCCAGCCTAGCTCAGTGCTTTCTGTGGTGGTGTTCCAGCCTAGCTCAGTGCTTTCTGTGGTGGTGTTCCAGCCTAGCTCAGTGCTTTCTGTGGTGGTGTTCCAGCCTAGCTCAGTGCTTTCTGTGGTGGTGTTCCAGCCTAGCTCAGTGCTTTCTGTGGTGGTGATTCAGCCTAGCTCAGTGCTTTCTGTGGTGGTGATTCAGCCTAGCTCAGTGCTTTCTGTGGTGGTGATTCAGCCTAGCTCAGTGCTTTCTGTGGTGGTGATTCAGCCTAGCTCAGTGCTTTCTGTGGTGGTGATTCAGCCTAGCTCAGTGCTTTCTGTGGTGGTGATTCAGCCTAGCTCAGTGCTTTCTGTGGTGGTGTTCCAGCCTAGCTCAGTGCTTTCTGTGGTGGTGATTCAGCCTAGCTCAGTGCTTTCTGTGGTGGTGATTCAGCCTAGCTCAGTGCTTTCTGTGGTGGTGATTCAGCCTAGCTCAGTGCTTTCTGTGGTGGTGATTCAGCCTAGCTCAGTGCTTTCTGTGGTGGTGATTCAGCCTAGCTCAGTGCTTTCTGTGGTGGTGTTCCAGCCTAGCTCAGTGCTTTCTGTGGTGGTGATTCAGCCTAGCTCAGTGCTTTCTGTGGTGGTGATTCAGCCTAGCTCAGTGCTTTCTGTGGTGGTGTTCCAGCCTAGCTCAGTGCTTTCTGTGGTGGTGTTCCAGCCTAGCTCAGTGCTTTCTGTGGTGGTGATTCAGCCTAGCTCAGTGCTTTCTGTGGTGGTGATTCAGCCTAGCTCAGTGCTTTCTGTGGTGGTGATTCAGCCTAGCTCAGTGCTTTCTGTGGTGGTGTTCCAGCCTAGCTCAGTGCTTTCTGTGGTGGTGTTCCAGCCTAGCTCAGTGCTTTCTGTGGTGGTGTTCCAGCCTAGCTCAGTGCTTTCTGTGGTGGTGTTCCAGCCTAGCTCAGTGCTTTCTGTGGTGGTGTTCCAGCCTAGCTCAGTGCTTTCTGTGGTGGTGTTCCAGCCTAGCTCAGTGCTTTCTGTGGTGGTGTTCCAGCCTAGCTCAGTGCTTTCTGTGGTGGTGTTCCAGCCTAGCTCAGTGCTTTCTGTGGTGGTGATTCAGCCTAGCTCAGTGCTTTCTGTGGTGGTGATTCAGCCTAGCTCAGTGCTTTCTGTGGTGGTGATTCAGCCTAGCTCAGTGCTTTCTGTGGTGGTGATTCAGCCTAGCTCAGTGCTTTCTGTGGTGGTGATTCAGCCTAGCTCAGTGCTTTCTGTGGTGGTGATTCAGCCTAGCTCAGTGCTTTCTGTGGTGGTGATTCAGCCTAGCTCAGTGCTTTCTGTGGTGGTGTTCCAGCCTAGCTCAGTGCTTTCTGTGGTGGTGTTCCAGCCTAGCTCAGTGCTTTCTGTGGTGGTGATTCAGCCTAGCTCAGTGCTTTCTGTGGTGGTGATTCAGCCTAGCTCAGTGCTTTCTGTGGTGGTGATTCAGCCTAGCTCAGTGCTTTCTGTGGTGGTGTTCCAGCCTAGCTCAGTGCTTTCTGTGGTGGTGTTCCAGCCTAGCTCAGTGCTTTCTGTGGTGGTGTTCCAGCCTAGCTCAGTGCTTTCTGTGGTGGTGTTCCAGCCTAGCTCAGTGCTTTCTGTGGTGGTGTTCCAGCCTAGCTCAGTGCTTTCTGTGGTGGTGTTCCAGCCTAGCTCAGTGCTTTCTGTGGTGGTTTCCAGCCTAGCTCAGTGCTTTCTGTGGTGGTGTTCCAGCCTAGCTCAGTGCTTTCTGTGGTGGTGATTCAGCCTAGCTCAGTGCTTTCTGTGGTGGTGATTCAGCCTAGCTCAGTGCTTTCTGTGGTGGTGATTCAGCCTAGCTCAGTGCTTTCTGTGGTGGTGATTCAGCCTAGCTCAGTGCTTTCTGTGGTGGTGATTCAGCCTAGCTCAGTGCTTTCTGTGGTGGTGATTCAGCCTAGCTCAGTGCTTTCTGTGGTGGTGTTCCAGCCTAGCTCAGTGCTTTCTGTGGTGGTGATTCAGCCTAGCTCAGTGCTTTCTGTGGTGGTGATTCAGCCTAGCTCAGTGCTTTCTGTGGTGGTGATTCAGCCTAGCTCAGTGCTTTCTGTGGTGGTGATTCAGCCTAGCTCAGTGCTTTCTGTGGTGGTGATTCAGCCTAGCTCAGTGCTTTCTGTGGTGGTGTTCCAGCCTAGCTCAGTGCTTTCTGTGGTGGTGATTCAGCCTAGCTCAGTGCTTTCTGTGGTGGTGATTCAGCCTAGCTCAGTGCTTTCTGTGGTGGTGATTCAGCCTAGCTCAGTGCTTTCTGTGGTGGTGATTCAGCCTAGCTCAGTGCTTTCTGTGGTGGTGATTCAGCCTAGCTCAGTGCTTTCTGTGGTGGTGTTCCAGCCTAGCTCAGTGCTTTCTGTGGTGGTGATTCAGCCTAGCTCAGTGCTTTCTGTGGTGGTGATTCAGCCTAGCTCAGTGCTTTCTGTGGTGGTGTTCCAGCCTAGCTCAGTGCTTTCTGTGGTGGTGTTCCAGCCTAGCTCAGTGCTTTCTGTGGTGGTGATTCAGCCTAGCTCAGTGCTTTCTGTGGTGGTGATTCAGCCTAGCTCAGTGCTTTCTGTGGTGGTGATTCAGCCTAGCTCAGTGCTTTCTGTGGTGGTGATTCAGCCTAGCTCAGTGCTTTCTGTGGTGGTGATTCAGCCTAGCTCAGTGCTTTCTGTGGTGGTGATTCAGCCTAGCTCAGTGCTTTCTGTGGTGGTGATTCAGCCTAGCTCAGTGCTTTCTGTGGTGGTGATTCAGCCTAGCTCAGTGCTTTCTGTGGTGGTGATTCAGCCTAGCTCAGTGCTTTCTGTGGTGGTGTTCCAGCCTAGCTCAGTGCTTTCTGTGGTGGTGATTCAGCCTAGCTCAGTGCTTTCTGTGGTGGTGATTCAGCCTAGCTCAGTGCTTTCTGTGGTGGTGTTCCAGCCTAGCTCAGTGCTTTCTGTGGTGGTGATTCAGCCTAGCTCAGTGCTTTCTGTGGTGGTGATTCAGCCTAGCTCAGTGCTTTCTGTGGTGGTGTTCCAGCCTAGCTCAGTGCTTTCTGTGGTGGTGTTCAGCCTAGCTCAGTGCTTTCTGTGGTGGTGATTCAGCCTAGCTCAGTGCTTTCTGTGGTGGTGTTCAGCCTAGCTCAGTGCTTTCTGTGGTGGTGTTCCAGCCTAGCTCAGTGCTTTCTGTGGTGGTGTTCCAGCCTAGCTCAGTGCTTTCTGTGGTGGTGATTCAGCCTAGCTCAGTGCTTTCTGTGGTGGTGTTCCAGCCTAGCTCAGTGCTTTCTGTGGTGGTGTTCCAGCCTAGCTCAGTGCTTTCTGTGGTGGTGATTCAGCCTAGCTCAGTGCTTTCTGTGGTGGTGATTCAGCCTAGCTCAGTGCTTTCTGTGGTGGTGATTCAGCCTAGCTCAGTGCTTTCTGTGGTGGTGATTCAGCCTAGCTCAGTGCTTTCTGTGGTGGTGATTCAGCCTAGCTCAGTGCTTTCTGTGGTGGTGTTCCAGCCTAGCTCAGTGCTTTCTGTGGTGGTGATTCAGCCTAGCTCAGTGCTTTCTGTGGTGGTGATTCAGCCTAGCTCAGTGCTTTCTGTGGTGGTGATTCAGCCTAGCTCAGTGCTTTCTGTGGTGGTGATTCAGCCTAGCTCAGTGCTTTCTGTGGTGGTGATTCAGCCTAGCTCAGTGCTTTCTGTGGTGGTGTTCCAGCCTAGCTCAGTGCTTTCTGTGGTGGTGATTCAGCCTAGCTCAGTGCTTTCTGTGGTGGTGATTCAGCCTAGCTCAGTGCTTTCTGTGGTGGTGTTCCAGCCTAGCTCAGTGCTTTCTGTGGTGGTGATTCAGCCTAGCTCAGTGCTTTCTGTGGTGGTGATTCAGCCTAGCTCAGTGCTTTCTGTGGTGGTGTTCCAGCCTAGCTCAGTGCTTTCTGTGGTGGTGTTCCAGCCTAGCTCAGTGCTTTCTGTGGTGGTGATTCAGCCTAGCTCAGTGCTTTCTGTGGTGGTGATTCAGCCTAGCTCAGTGCTTTCTGTGGTGGTGATTCAGCCTAGCTCAGTGCTTTCTGTGGTGGTGTTCCAGCCTAGCTCAGTGCTTTCTGTGGTGGTGATTCAGCCTAGCTCAGTGCTTTCTGTGGTGGTGATTCAGCCTAGCTCAGTGCTTTCTGTGGTGGTGATTCAGCCTAGCTCAGTGCTTTCTGTGGTGGTGTTCCAGCCTAGCTCAGTGCTTTCTGTGGTGGTGTTCCAGCCTAGCTCAGTGCTTTCTGTGGTGGTGTTCCAGCCTAGCTCAGTGCTTTCTGTGGTGGTGATTCAGCCTAGCTCAGTGCTTTCTGTGGTGGTGATTCAGCCTAGCTCAGTGCTTTCTGTGGTGGTGATTCAGCCTAGCTCAGTGCTTTCTGTGGTGGTGATTCAGCCTAGCTCAGTGCTTTCTGTGGTGGTGATTCAGCCTAGCTCAGTGCTTTCTGTGGTGGTGATTCAGCCTAGCTCAGTGCTTTCTGTGGTGGTGTTCCAGCCTAGCTCAGTGCTTTCTGTGGTGGTGATTCAGCCTAGCTCAGTGCTTTCTGTGGTGGTGATTCAGCCTAGCTCAGTGCTTTCTGTGGTGGTGATTCAGCCTAGCTCAGTGCTTTCTGTGGTGGTGATTCAGCCTAGCTCAGTGCTTTCTGTGGTGGTGATTCAGCCTAGCTCAGTGCTTTCTGTGGTGGTGATTCAGCCTAGCTCAGTGCTTTCTGTGGTGGTGTTCCAGCCTAGCTCAGTGCTTTCTGTGGTGGTGATTCAGCCTAGCTCAGTGCTTTCTGTGGTGGTGATTCAGCCTAGCTCAGTGCTTTCTGTGGTGGTGTTCCAGCCTAGCTCAGTGCTTTCTGTGGTGGTGTTCCAGCCTAGCTCAGTGCTTTCTGTGGTGGTGATTCAGCCTAGCTCAGTGCTTTCTGTGGTGGTGATTCAGCCTAGCTCAGTGCTTTCTGTGGTGGTGATTCAGCCTAGCTCAGTGCTTTCTGTGGTGGTGATTCAGCCTAGCTCAGTGCTTTCTGTGGTGGTGATTCAGCCTAGCTCAGTGCTTTCTGTGGTGGTGTTCCAGCCTAGCTCAGTGCTTTCTGTGGTGGTGATTCAGCCTAGCTCAGTGCTTTCTGTGGTGGTGATTCAGCCTAGCTCAGTGCTTTCTGTGGTGGTGATTCAGCCTAGCTCAGTGCTTTCTGTGGTGGTGATTCAGCCTAGCTCAGTGCTTTCTGTGGTGGTGATTCAGCCTAGCTCAGTGCTTTCTGTGGTGGTGTTCCAGCCTAGCTCAGTGCTTTCTGTGGTGGTGATTCAGCCTAGCTCAGTGCTTTCTGTGGTGGTGATTCAGCCTAGCTCAGTGCTTTCTGTGGTGGTGTTCCAGCCTAGCTCAGTGCTTTCTGTGGTGGTGATTCAGCCTAGCTCAGTGCTTTCTGTGGTGGTGATTCAGCCTAGCTCAGTGCTTTCTGTGGTGGTGTTCCAGCCTAGCTCAGTGCTTTCTGTGGTGGTGTTCCAGCCTAGCTCAGTGCTTTCTGTGGTGGTGATTCAGCCTAGCTCAGTGCTTTCTGTGGTGGTGATTCAGCCTAGCTCAGTGCTTTCTGTGGTGGTGATTCAGCCTAGCTCAGTGCTTTCTGTGGTGGTGTTCAGCCTAGCTCAGTGCTTTCTGTGGTGGTGATTCAGCCTAGCTCAGTGCTTTCTGTGGTGGTGATTCAGCCTAGCTCAGTGCTTTCTGTGGTGGTGATTCAGCCTAGCTCAGTGCTTTCTGTGGTGGTGTTCCAGCCTAGCTCAGTGCTTTCTGTGGTGGTGTTCAGCCTAGCTCAGTGCTTTCTGTGGTGGTGTTCCAGCCTAGCTCAGTGCTTTCTGTGGTGGTGATTCAGCCTAGCTCAGTGCTTTCTGTGGTGGTGATTCAGCCTAGCTCAGTGCTTTCTGTGGTGGTGATTCAGCCTAGCTCAGTGCTTTCTGTGGTGGTGATTCAGCCTAGCTCAGTGCTTTCTGTGGTGGTGATTCAGCCTAGCTCAGTGCTTTCTGTGGTGGTGATTCAGCCTAGCTCAGTGCTTTCTGTGGTGGTGTTCCAGCCTAGCTCAGTGCTTTCTGTGGTGGTGATTCAGCCTAGCTCAGTGCTTTCTGTGGTGGTGATTCAGCCTAGCTCAGTGCTTTCTGTGGTGGTGATTCAGCCTAGCTCAGTGCTTTCTGTGGTGGTGATTCAGCCTAGCTCAGTGCTTTCTGTGGTGGTGATTCAGCCTAGCTCAGTGCTTTCTGTGGTGGTGATTCAGCCTAGCTCAGTGCTTTCTGTGGTGGTGTTCCAGCCTAGCTCAGTGCTTTCTGTGGTGGTGATTCAGCCTAGCTCAGTGCTTTCTGTGGTGGTGATTCAGCCTAGCTCAGTGCTTTCTGTGGTGGTGTTCCAGCCTAGCTCAGTGCTTTCTGTGGTGGTGTTCCAGCCTAGCTCAGTGCTTTCTGTGGTGGTGATTCAGCCTAGCTCAGTGCTTTCTGTGGTGGTGATTCAGCCTAGCTCAGTGCTTTCTGTGGTGGTGATTCAGCCTAGCTCAGTGCTTTCTGTGGTGGTGTTTCAGCCTAGCTCAGTGCTTTCTGTGGTGGTGTTCAGCCTAGCTCAGTGCTTTCTGTGGTGGTGTTCAGCCTAGCTCAGTGCTTTCTGTGGTGGTGTTCAGCCTAGCTCAGTGCTTTCTGTGGTGGTGTTCCAGCCTAGCTCAGTGCTTTCTGTGGTGGTGTTCCAGCCTAGCTCAGTGCTTTCTGTGGTGGTGTTTCAGCCTAGCTCAGTGCTTTCTGTGGTGGTGTTCAGCCTAGCTCAGTGCTTTCTGTGGTGGTGATTCAGCCTAGCTCAGTGCTTTCTGTGGTGGTGATTCAGCCTAGCTCAGTGCTTTCTGTGGTGGTGATTCAGCCTAGCTCAGTGCTTTCTGTGGTGGTGATTCAGCCTAGCTCAGTGCTTTCTGTGGTGGTGATTCAGCCTAGCTCAGTGCTTTCTGTGGTGGTGATTCAGCCTAGCTCAGTGCTTTCTGTGGTGGTGATTCAGCCTAGCTCAGTGCTTTCTGTGGTGGTGTTCCAGCCTAGCTCAGTGCTTTCTGTGGTGGTGTTCCAGCCTAGCTCAGTGCTTTCTGTGGTGGTGATTCAGCCTAGCTCAGTGCTTTCTGTGGTGGTGATTCAGCCTAGCTCAGTGCTTTCTGTGGTGGTGATTCAGCCTAGCTCAGTGCTTTCTGTGGTGGTGATTCAGCCTAGCTCAGTGCTTTCTGTGGTGGTGTTCCAGCCTAGCTCAGTGCTTTCTGTGGTGGTGTTCCAGCCTAGCTCAGTGCTTTCTGTGGTGGTGATTCAGCCTAGCTCAGTGCTTTCTGTGGTGGTGTTCCAGCCTAGCTCAGTGCTTTCTGTGGTGGTGTTCCAGCCTAGCTCAGTGCTTTCTGTGGTGGTGATTCAGCCTAGCTCAGTGCTTTCTGTGGTGGTGTTCCAGCCTAGCTCAGTGCTTTCTGTGGTGGTGATTCAGCCTAGCTCAGTGCTTTCTGTGGTGGTGATTCAGCCTAGCTCAGTGCTTTCTGTGGTGGTGATTCAGCCTAGCTCAGTGCTTTCTGTGGTGGTGATTCAGCCTAGCTCAGTGCTTTCTGTGGTGGTGATTCAGCCTAGCTCAGTGCTTTCTGTGGTGGTGATTCAGCCTAGCTCAGTGCTTTCTGTGGTGGTGATTCAGCCTAGCTCAGTGCTTTCTGTGGTGGTGTTCAGCCTAGCTCAGTGCTTTCTGTGGTGGTGATTCAGCCTAGCTCAGTGCTTTCTGTGGTGGTGATTCAGCCTAGCTCAGTGCTTTCTGTGGTGGTGATTCAGCCTAGCTCAGTGCTTTCTGTGGTGGTGATTCAGCCTAGCTCAGTGCTTTCTGTGGTGGTGATTCAGCCTAGCTCAGTGCTTTCTGTGGTGGTGTTCCAGCCTAGCTCAGTGCTTTCTGTGGTGGTGATTCAGCCTAGCTCAGTGCTTTCTGTGGTGGTGATTCAGCCTAGCTCAGTGCTTTCTGTGGTGGTGTTCCAGCCTAGCTCAGTGCTTTCTGTGGTGGTGATTCAGCCTAGCTCAGTGCTTTCTGTGGTGGTGATTCAGCCTAGCTCAGTGCTTTCTGTGGTGGTGTTCCAGCCTAGCTCAGTGCTTTCTGTGGTGGTGTTCAGCCTAGCTCAGTGCTTTCTGTGGTGGTGTTCCAGCCTAGCTCAGTGCTTTCTGTGGTGGTGATTCAGCCTAGCTCAGTGCTTTCTGTGGTGGTGATTCAGCCTAGCTCAGTGCTTTCTGTGGTGGTGATTCAGCCTAGCTCAGTGCTTTCTGTGGTGGTGTTCCAGCCTAGCTCAGTGCTTTCTGTGGTGGTGATTCAGCCTAGCTCAGTGCTTTCTGTGGTGGTGATTCAGCCTAGCTCAGTGCTTTCTGTGGTGGTGTTCAGCCTAGCTCAGTGCTTTCTGTGGTGGTGTTCAGCCTAGCTCAGTGCTTTCTGTGGTGGTGATTCAGCCTAGCTCAGTGCTTTCTGTGGTGGTGTTCCAGCCTAGCTCAGTGCTTTCTGTGGTGGTGTTCAGCCTAGCTCAGTGCTTTCTGTGGTGGTGATTCAGCCTAGCTCAGTGCTTTCTGTGGTGGTGTTCCAGCCTAGCTCAGTGCTTTCTGTGGTGGTGTTCCAGCCTAGCTCAGTGCTTTCTGTGGTGGTGATTCAGCCTAGCTCAGTGCTTTCTGTGGTGGTGTTCCAGCCTAGCTCAGTGCTTTCTGTGGTGGTGTTCCAGCCTAGCTCAGTGCTTTCTGTGGTGGTGATTCAGCCTAGCTCAGTGCTTTCTGTGGTGGTGATTCAGCCTAGCTCAGTGCTTTCTGTGGTGGTGATTCAGCCTAGCTCAGTGCTTTCTGTGGTGGTGATTCAGCCTAGCTCAGTGCTTTCTGTGGTGGTGTTCAGCCTAGCTCAGTGCTTTCTGTGGTGGTGATTCAGCCTAGCTCAGTGCTTTCTGTGGTGGTGATTCAGCCTAGCTCAGTGCTTTCTGTGGTGGTGTTCCAGCCTAGCTCAGTGCTTTCTGTGGTGGTGTTCCAGCCTAGCTCAGTGCTTTCTGTGGTGGTGTTCAGCCTAGCTCAGTGCTTTCTGTGGTGGTGTTCCAGCCTAGCTCAGTGCTTTCTGTGGTGGTGATTCAGCCTAGCTCAGTGCTTTCTGTGGTGGTGTTCCAGCCTAGCTCAGTGCTTTCTGTGGTGGTGTTCAGCCTAGCTCAGTGCTTTCTGTGGTGGTGATTCAGCCTAGCTCAGTGCTTTCTGTGGTGGTGTTCCAGCCTAGCTCAGTGCTTTCTGTGGTGGTGTTCAGCCTAGCTCAGTGCTTTCTGTGGTGGTGATTCAGCCTAGCTCAGTGCTTTCTGTGGTGGTGTTCCAGCCTAGCTCAGTGCTTTCTGTGGTGGTGATTCAGCCTAGCTCAGTGCTTTCTGTGGTGGTGTTCAGCCTAGCTCAGTGCTTTCTGTGGTGGTGTTCAGCCTAGCTCAGTGCTTTCTGTGGTGGTGTTCAGCCTAGCTCAGTGCTTTCTGTGGTGGTGTTCCAGCCTAGCTCAGTGCTTTCTGTGGTGGTGTTCCAGCCTAGCTCAGTGCTTTCTGTGGTGGTGTTCAGCCTAGCTCAGTGCTTTCTGTGGTGGTGATTCAGCCTAGCTCAGTGCTTTCTGTGGTGGTGTTCCAGCCTAGCTCAGTGCTTTCTGTGGTGGTGATTCAGCCTAGCTCAGTGCTTTCTGTGGTGGTGATTCAGCCTAGCTCAGTGCTTTCTGTGGTGGTGATTCAGCCTAGCTCAGTGCTTTCTGTGGTGGTGATTCAGCCTAGCTCAGTGCTTTCTGTGGTGGTGTTCCAGCCTAGCTCAGTGCTTTCTGTGGTGGTGATTCAGCCTAGCTCAGTGCTTTCTGTGGTGGTGATTCAGCCTAGCTCAGTGCTTTCTGTGGTGGTGATTCAGCCTAGCTCAGTGCTTTCTGTGGTGGTGATTCAGCCTAGCTCAGTGCTTTCTGTGGTGGTGATTCAGCCTAGCTCAGTGCTTTCTGTGGTGGTGATTCAGCCTAGCTCAGTGCTTTCTGTGGTGGTGATTCAGCCTAGCTCAGTGCTTTCTGTGGTGGTGATTCAGCCTAGCTCAGTGCTTTCTGTGGTGGTGTTCCAGCCTAGCTCAGTGCTTTCTGTTGTGGTGTTCCAAGCCTTGCTCAGTGCTTTCTGTGGTGGTGTTCCAGCCTAGCTCAGTGCTTTCTGTGGTGGTGTTCCAGCCTAGCTCAGTGCTTTCTGTGGTGGTGTCCAGCCCTAGCTCAGTGCTTTCTGTGGTGGTGATTCAGCCTAGCTCAGTGCTTTCTGTGGTGGTGTTTCCAGCCTAGCTCAGTGCTTTCTGTGGTGGTGATGCAGCCTAGCTCAGTGCTTTCTGTGGTGGTGATTCAGCCTAGCTCAGTGCTTTCTGTGGTGGTGATTCAGCCTAGCTCAGTTCTTTCTGTGGTGGTGATGCAGCCTAGCTCAGTGCTTTCTGTGGTGGTGTTTCCAGCCTAGCTCAGTGCTTTCTGTGGTGGTGATTCAGCCTAGCTCAGTGCTTTCTGTGGTGGTGATTCAGCCTAGCTCAGTGCTTCTGTGGTGGTGATTCAGCCTAGCTCAGTGCTTTCTGTGGGGGTGTTCCAGCCTAGCTCAGTGCTTTCTGTGGTGGTGTGATTCAGCCTAGCTCAGTGCTTTCTGTGGTGGTGTTCCAGCCTAGCTCAGTGCTTTCTGTGGTGGTGATTCAGCCTAGCTCAGTGCTTTCTGTGGTGGGTGTTCCAGCCTAGCTCAGTGCTTTCTTTGGTGGTGTTCCAGCCTAGCTCAGTGCTTTCTGTGGTGGTGATTCAGCCTAGCTCAGTGCTTTCTGTGGTGGTGATTCAGCCTAGCTCAGTGCTTTCTGTGGTGGTGTTCCAGCCTAGCTCAGTGCTTTCTGTGGTTGTGTTCCAGCCTAGCTCAGTGCTTTCTGTGGTGGTGATTCAGCCTAGCTCAGTGCTTTCTGTGGTGGTGATTCAGCCTAGCTCAGTGCTTTCTGTGGTGGTGGTTCCAGCCTAGCTCAGTGCTTTCTGTGGTGGTGTTCCAGCCTAGCTCAGTGCTTTCTGTGGTGGTGATTCAGCCTAGCTCAGTGCTTTCTGTGGTGGTGTTCCAGCCTAGCTCAGTGCTTCTTTGGTGGTGTTCCAGCCTAGCTCAGTGCTTTCTGTGGTGGTGATTCAGCCTAGCTCAGTGCTTTCTGTGGTGGTGTTCCAGCCTAGCTCAGTGCTTTCTGTGGTGGTGATTCAGCCTAGCTCAGTGCTTTCTGTGGTGGTGATTTCAGCCTAGCTCAGTGCTTTCTGTGGTGGTGATTCAGCCTAGCTCAGTGCTTTCTGTGGTGGTGATTCAGCCTAGCTCAGTGCTTTCTGTGGTGGTGATGCAGCCTAGCTCAGTGCTTTCTGTGGTGGTGTTCCAGCCTAGCTCAGTGCTTTCTGTGGTGGTGATTCAGCCTAGCTCAGTGCTTTCTGTGGTGGTGATTCAGCCTAGCTCAGTGCTTTCTGTGGTGGTGTTCCAGCCTAACTCAGTGCTTTCTGTGGTGGTGTTCCAGCCTAGCTCAGTGCTTCTGTGGTGGTGATTCAGCCTAGCTCAGTGCTTTCTGTGGTGGTGTTCCAGCCTAGCTCAGTGTTTTCTGTGGTGGTGATTCAGCCTAGCTCAGTGCTTTCTGTGGTGGTGTTCCAGCCTAGCTCAGTGCTTTCTTTGGTGGTGTTCCAGCCTAGCTCAGTGCTTTCTGTGGTGGTGATTCAGCCTAGCTCAGTGCTTTCTGTGGTGGTGTTCCAGCCTAGCTCAGTGCTTTCTGTGGTGGTGTTCCAGCCTAGCTCAGTGCTTTCTGTGGTGGTGATTCAGCCTAGCTCAGTGCTTTCTGTGGTGGTGTTCCAGCCTAGCTCAGTGCTTTCTGTGGTGGTGTTCCAGCCTAGCTCAGTGCTTTCTGTGGTGGTGATTCAGCCTAGCTCAGTGCTTTCTGTGGTGCTGATTCAGCCTAGCTCAGTGCTTTCTGTGGTGGTGATTCAGCCTAGCTCAGTGCTTTCTGTGGTGGTGATGCAGCCTAGCTCAGTGCTTTCTGTGGTGGTATTCCAGCCTAGCTCAGTGCTTTCTGTGATGGTGATTCAGCCTAGCTCAGTGCTTTCTGTGGTGGTGATTCAGCCTATCTCAGTGCTTTCTGTGGTGGTGTTCCAGCCTAGCTCAGTGCTTTCTGTGGTGGTGTTCCAGCCTAGCTCAGTGCTTTCTGTGGTGGTGATTCAGCCTAGCTCAGTGCTTTCTGTGGTGGTGTTCCAGCCTAGCTCAATGTTTCTGTGGTGGTGATTCAGCCTAGCTCAGTGCTTTCTGTGGTGGTGTTCCAGCCTAGCTCAGTGCTTTCTTTGGTGGTGTTCCAGCCTAGCTCAGTGCTTTCTGTGGTGGTGATTCAGCCTAGCTCAGTGCTTTCTGTGGTGGTGTTCCAGCCTAGCTCAGTGGCTTTCTGTGGTGGTGTTCCAGCCTAGCTCTGTGCTTTCTGTGGTGGTGATTCAGCCTAGCTCAGTGCTTTCTGTGGTGGTGTTCCAGCCTAGCTCAGTGCTTTCTGTGGTGGTGATTCAGCCTAGCTCAGTGCTTTCTGTGGTGGTGTTCCAGCCTAGCTCAGTTTTTCTGTGGTGGGTGATTCAGCCTAGCTCAGTGCTTTCTGTGGTGGTGTTCCAGCCTAGCTCAGTGCTTTCTGTGGTGGTGATTCAGCCTAGCTCAGTGCTTTCTGTGGTGGTGTTCCAGCCTAGCTCAGTGCTTTCTGTGGTGGTGTTCCAGCCTTGCTCAGTGCTTTCTGTGGTGGTGTTCCAGCCTAGCTCAGTGCTTTCTGTGGTGGTGTTCCAGCCTAGCTCAGTGCTTTCTGTGGTGGTGTTCCAAACTAGCTCAGTGCTTTCTGTGGTGGTGTTCCAGCCTAGCTCAGTGCTTTCTGTGGTGGTGTTCCAGCATAGCTCAGTGCTTTCTGTGGTGGTGATTCAGCCTAGCTCAGTGCTTTCTGTGGTGGTGTTCCAGCCTAGATCAGTGCTTTCTGTGGTGGTGTTCCAGCCTAGCTCAGTGCTTTCTGTGGTGGTGTTCCAGCCTAGCTCAGTGCTTTCTGTGGTGGTGTTCCAGCCTAGCTCAGTGCTTTCTGTGGTGGTGTTCCAGCTTAGCTCAGTGCTTTCTGTGGTGGTGTTCCAGCCTAGCTCAGTGCTTTCTGTGGTGGTGTTCCAGCCTAGCTCAGTGCTTTCTGTGGTGGTGATTCAGCCTAGCTCAGTGCTTTCTGTGGTGGTGTTCCAGCCTAGCTCAGTGCTTTCTGTTGTGGTGTTCCAGCCTTGCTCAGTGCTTTCTGTGGTGGTGTTCCAGCCTAGCTCAGTGCTTTCTGTGGTGGTGTTCCAGCCTAGCTCAGTGCTTTCTGTGGTGGTGTTCCAGCCTAGCTCAGTGCTTTCTGTGGTGGTGTTCCAGCCTAGCTCAGTGCTTTCTGTGGTGGTGATTCAGCCTAGCTCAGTGCTTTCTGTGGTGGTGTTCCAGCCTAGCTCAGTGCTTTCTGTGGTGGTGATTCAGCCTAGCTCAGTGCTTTCTGTGGTGGTGATTCAGCCTAGCTCAGTGCTTTCTGTGGTGGTTATTCAGCCTAGCTCAGTTCTTTCTGTGGTGGTGATTCTGCCTAGCTCAGTGCTTTCTGTGGTGGTGTTCCAGCCTAGCTCAGTCCTTTCTTTGGTGGTGTTCCAGCCTAGCTCAGTGCTTTCTGTGGTGGTGATTCAGCCTAGCTCAGTGCTTTCTGTGGTGGTGTTCCAGCCTAGCTCAGTGCTTTCTGTGGTGGTGTTCCAGCCTAGCTCAGTGCTTTCTGTGGTGGTGATTCAGCCTAGCTCAGTGCTTTCTGTGGTGGTGTTCCAGCCTAGCTCAGTGCTTTCTGTGGTGGTGATTCAGCCTAGCTCAGTGCTTTCTGTGGTGGTGTTCCAGCCTAGCTCAGTGCTTTCTGTTGTGGTGTTCCAGCCTTGCTCAGTGCTTTCTGTGGTGGTGTTCCAGCCTAGCTCAGTGCTTTCTGTGGTGGTGTTCCAGCCTAGCTCAGTGCTTTCTGTGGTGGTGTTCCAGCCTAGCTCAGTGCTTTCTGTGGTGGTGATTCAGCCTAGCTCAGTGCATTCTGTGGTGGTGTTCCAGCCTAGCTCAGTGCTTTCTGTGGTGGTGATTCAGCCTAGCTCAGTGCTTTCTGTGGTGGTGTTCCAGCCTAGCTCAGTGCTTTCTGTGGTGGTGATTCAGCCTAGCTCAGTGCTTTCTGTGGTGGTGTTCCAGCCTAGCTCAGTGCTTTCTGTTGTGGTGTTCCAGCCTTGCTCAGTGCTTTCTGTGGTGGTGTTCCAGCCTAGCTCAGTGCTTTCTGTGGTGGTGTTCCAGCCTAGCTCAGTGCTTTCTGTGGTGGTGTTCCAGCCTAGCTCAGTGCTTTCTGTGGTGGTGATTCAGCCTAGCTCAGTGCATTCTGTGGTGGTGTTCCAGCCTAGCTCAGTGCTTTCTGTGGTGGTGATTCAGCCTAGCTCAGTGCTTTCTGTGGTGGTGATTCAGCCTAGCTCAGTGCTTTCTGTGGTGGTGATTCAGCCTAGCTCAGTTCTTTCTGTGGTGGTGATTCAGCCTAGCTCAGTGCTTTCTGTGGTGGTGTTCCAGCCTAGCTCAGTGCTTTCTGTGGTGGTGATTCAGCCTAGCTCAGTGCTTTCTGTGGTGGTGTTCCAGCCTAGCTCAGTGCTTTCTTTGGTGGTGTTCCAGCCTAGCTCAGTGCTTTCTGTGGTGGTGATTCAGCCTAGCTCAGTGCTTTCTGTGGTGGTGTTCCAGCCTAGCTCAGTGCTTTCTGTGGTTGTGTTCCAGCCTAGCTCAGTGCTTTCTGTGGTGGTGATTCAGCCTAGCTCAGTGCTTTCTGTGGTGGTGATTCAGCCTAGCTCAGTGCTTTCTGTGGTGGTGATTCAGCCTAGCTCACTGCTTTCTGTGGTGGTGATTCAGCCTAGCTCAGTGCTTTCTGTGGTGGTGATGCAGCCTAGCTCAGTGCTTTCTGTGGTGGTGTTCCAGCCTAGCTCAGTGCTTTCTGTGGTGGTGATTCAGCCTAGCTCAGTGCTTTCTGTGGTGGTGATTCAGCCTAGCTCAGTGCTTTCTGTGGTGGTGTTCCAGCCTAACTCAGTGCTTTCTGTGGTGGTGTTCCAGCCTAGCTCAGTGCTTTCTGTGGTGGTGATTCAGCCTAGCTCAGTGCTTTCTGTGGTGGTGTTCCAGCCTAGCTCAGTGTTTTCTGTGGTGGTGATTCAGCCTAGCTCAGTGCTTTCTGTGGTGGTGTTCCAGCCTAGCTCAGTGCTTTCTTTGGTGGTGTTCCAGCCTAGCTCAGTGCTTTCTGTGGTGGTGATTCAGCCTAGCTCAGTGCTTTCTGTGGTGGTGTTCCAGCCTAGCTCAGTGCTTTCTGTGGTGGTGTTCCAGCCTAGCTCAGTGCTTTCTGTGGTGGTGATTCAGCCTAGCTCAGTGCTTTCTGTGGTGGTGTTCCAGCCTAGCTCAGTGCTTTCTGTGGTGGTGTTCCAGCCTAGCTCAGTGCTTTCTGTGGTGGTGATTCAGCCTAGCTCAGTGCTTTCTGTGGTGGTGATTCAGCCTAGCTCAGTGCTTTCTGTGGTGGTGATTCAGCCTAGCTCAGTGCTTTCTGTGGTGGTGATGCAGCATAGCTCAGTGCTTTCTGTGGTGGTATTCCAGCCTAGCTCAGTGCTTTCTGTGGTGGTGATTCAGCCTAGCTCAGTGCTTTCTGTGGTGGTGATTCAGCCTATCTCAGTGCTTTCTGTGGTGGTGTTCCAGCCTAGCTCAGTGCTTTCTGTGGTGGTGTTCCAGCCTAGCTCAGTGCTTTCTGTGGTGGTGATTCAGCCTAGCTCAGTGCTTTCTGTGGTGGTGTTCCAGCCTAGCTCAATGTTTTCTGTGGTGGTGATTCAGCCTAGCTCAGTGCTTTCTGTGGTGGTGTTCCAGCCTAGCTCAGTGCTTTCTTTGGTGGTGTTCCAGCCTAGCTCAGTGCTTTCTGTGGTGGTGATTCAGCCTAGCTCAGTGCTTTCTGTGGTGGTGTTCCAGCCTAGCTCAGTGCTTTCTGTGGTGGTGTTCCAGCCTAGCTCTGTGCTTTCTGTGGTGGTGATTCAGCCTAGCTCAGTGCTTTCTGTGGTGGTGTTCCAGCCTAGCTCAGTGCTTTCTGTGGTGGTGATTCAGCCTAGCTCAGTGCTTTCTGTGGTGGTGTTCCAGCCTAGCTCAGTTTTTCTGTGGTGGTGATTCAGCCTAGCTCAGTGCTTTCTGTGGTGGTGTTCCAGCCTAGCTCAGTGCTTTCTGTGGTGGTGATTCAGCCTAGCTCAGTGCTTTCTGTGGTGGTGTTCCAGCCTAGCTCAGTGCTTTCTGTGGTGGTGTTCCAGCCTTGCTCAGTGCTTTCTGTGGTGGTGTTCCAGCCTAGCTTAGTGCTTTCTGTGGTGGTGTTCCAGCCTAGCTCAGTGCTTTCTGTGGTGGTGTTCCAGCCTAGCTCAGTGCTTTCTGTGGTGGTGTTCCAGCATAGCTCAGTGCTTTCTGTGGTGGTGATTCAGCCTAGCTCAGTGCTTTCTGTGGTGGTGTTCCAGCCTAGATCAGTGCTTTCTGTGGTGGTGTTCCAGCCTAGCTCAGTGCTTTCTGTGGTGGTGTTCCAGCCTAGCTCAGTGCTTTCTGTGGTGGTGTTCCAGCCTAGCTCAGTGCTTTCTGTGGTGGTGTTCCAGCTTAGCTCAGTGCTTTCTGTGGTGGTGTTCCAGCCTAGCTCAGTGCTTTCTGTGGTGGTGTTCCAGCCTAGCTCAGTTTTTCTGTGGTGGTGATTCAGCCTAGCTCAGTGCTTTCTGTGGTGGTGTTCCAGCCTAGCTCAGTGCTTTCTGTGGTGGTGATTCAGCCTAGCTCAGTGCTTTCTGTGGTGGTGTTCCAGCCTAGCTCAGTGCTTTCTGTGGTGGTGTTCCAGCCTTGCTCAGTGCTTTCTGTGGTGGTGTTCCAGCCTAGCTCAGTGCTTTCTGTGGTGGTGTTCCAGCCTAGCTCAGTGCTTTCTGTGGTGGTGTTCCAGCCTAGCTCAGTGCTTTCTGTGGTGGTGTTCCAGCATAGCTCAGTGCTTTCTGTGGTGGTGATTCAGCCTAGCTCAGTGCTTTCGTGGTGGTGTTCCAGCCTAGATCAGTGCTTTCTGTGGTGGTGTTCCAGCCTAGCTCAGTGCTTTCTGTGGTGGTGTTCCAGCCTAGCTCAGTGCTTTCTGTGGTGGTGTTCCAGCCTAGCTCAGTGCTTTCTGTGGTGGTGTTCCAGCTTAGCTCAGTGCTTTCTGTGGTGGTGTTCCAGCCTAGCTCAGTGCTTTCTGTGGTGGTGTTCCAGCCTAGCTCAGTGCTTTCTGTGGTGGTGTTCCAGCCAAGCTCAGTGCTTTCTGTGGTGGTGTTCGAGCCTAGCTCAGTGCTTTCTGTGGTGGTGTTCCAGCCTAGCTCAGTGCTTTCTGTGGTGGTGTTCCAGCCTAGCTCAGTGCTTTCTGTTGTGGTGTTCCAGCCTAGCTCAGTGCTTTCTGTGGTGGTGATTCAGCCTAGCTCAGTGCTTTCTGTGGTGGTGTTCCAGCCTAGCTCAGTGCTTTCTGTGGTGGTGATTCAGCCTAGCTCTGTGCTTTCTGTGGTGGTGATTCAGCCTAGCTCAGTGCTTTCTGTGGAACAGCCAGTGGAAAATACAGAGCGTAAGGGTTGGTAATGTTCTCTAGTTGCACCGTGATTGGCTCAGTGTTCTGTCACTCATGGGGACACTACGTCACTGCCAAATCTGCAGGTGGAGCTCGAAAATTCAAGCCCCTTAAGTGTTGCCATAGAGTTACATTAGAAGTACCCATCCAAGAAGGCTCAGGGTCATTGGCCACCGATAAAGTGACAAATCACGTGATATCGACAGTAGCTGGACTGATCATGTCAATATCATACTTTCAAAATCCCAGCTAGCTAATAGTCATCATCATGCATCAAGTCGAACATTGACTGGTAAATCCTTTTCAATCAATATGAAGTTAAATAATGAAGTGAAATTATAGATGAAACGTATCGTTGCTCATCGGCCATTGGACATAAACATTACTCAACAAGTTTGGAAATCGCAAATTCAACAATGAGTGGTTAGGAAGGAATCAGTGGCTAACTGCAAGCATTGCAAAGCAATCACTAGCCTGCTATTCAGTGGAGTGGGTGTGTGGTCCAAGTCCGGGTTTAAGGGTCTCTTTTCCAAGCTTAAAAGGATAAACATTCAACATTGGCCATGCTGTCAATCCAGCATGATTTCTGCCATGCTTAAAACAACTGAAAACATGGAACATGGAAATTTCCGATTTCAGTGAGTTCAAGACAACTGGGAACTCGGAAAAACCGAGCTCCGACTGGGAAAGTTTGTTTTGAATGGTCATCCAACTCGGAATTGCAATTCTTTCTAGAGCTCCGACCTGAAGATCACTGATCACTGACGTCATCATGATTCAACCTTGTTTTTCTTCTAGTTCCCAGTTGTCTTGAAAGAACCATAAATCCAGAGAATGCCAGACTTTGATGAAAAAATCTGCCCGCGTCACCATTTGTGGGAGCAAAAGGTACATATAGGGACAAAGATAATACTGTAAAGGTGTACATTAGACCACAAGAGGAAGAGGACACACTTAGAGTGCATTTGCCATTCTGGTAAAAACAGGAAACCATGAAATAACAGACGTAATGGCCAAAGCCATAAAATGCATAAATGTTTAGGGTAAAATGCATTGTCTATTGTATAGGACAGGAAACCAAAGTAAGGCCATGAGAGCATAGGACAGCTGGACATACCAAGGTCAGAGGGACACACAAAGGAGGGGGTCAGCCAAATGACCAACTGATGGACTATAGACATAGGGCATATATTTTTAGGACATGAAGAGAAGAGACACATAGTCTACTAGTCCTAATAAGGACAGACATAGTAAAGAACACACCAATCTAAACATAAGGGGCCCATAGGATAAGATGGGCATTTATTGTTTTTGGGACACGAAGAGGTCCTGTCACCATTATAACTTGACTGAAAGCAGATATGGGCGTTATTGGGTGTGAACAAGCAGGATGCACAGATTGGAAGATAATGGTGGCAGATGGACTGCGGGAAGTAACTTCATTTGCATGTGGGATGGACTCATATGTTGTAAGTGTATAAATACAGAGCCAGAGCTCAGGGAAGGGAGTTGTTCCGCAGACCATCTAGGCTTCTGATATTCTGTATTAAAAGCCTTTATTGAATTCACAAGTTCTTGTAAGTGTTATATTTTGAAATGAATCTCCACGACACTTCATGTTCAAGTGAGCACAGCACAACAATGTGAGTCCAAAAGTGTCTTCTAATGTATTGTATGCTGCTTTATAAATGATGTAATATGCCAATGAGATATGTATACTGTAGCTAAGAAAGTAATACTAAGTGTATGTTGTGTAGTAAGCTATTAGTTGCCCATGTGCGTCACCCTAATCATTTGGTAAATTTTCCCTTCATGATTTAGCCTACTGTTCTGACTTGGTGGTGCACATGTAGCCTATATCCTGTTTTAGAGAAATGTCATCATCAAATATTGTAAGAGCTTTCATTGTATATGCCCCTTTATTTATTCAACGGTTTTGACCTGGTGTACAGGGAGAACACTGTAAGAACGGCCCATTTTCTGAATTCTGTCGCTGTACATTTCAAAAGTGCAAATAGTTATATTGACTACGTCCATCCATGCTCGCTCATTAATGTCTTCAATTAAATTACGGATTGTCTCTTATTGTGCTCGTCGTCCCCGTATGTCATGGTTTGCACATCTCAATTGTCAGTAGAAACCACATTTGTTTATGCAAGTCAGCCATATCAGCTGTTTTTTTAAAGGCAGTAAATGAGGCTGAATGAACTGTTTCGCTGCCAGACAAAACTCTGCTGATATCAAGGTGTAGCAGTGTAACAATTAATTGTGCATTACAGCTGGCTAGCTAGCAAGCTACCCCATGGACATAGTATCCAGTACCACAAGTTCCCCGTCAGATACTACGTTGAAGTTGTACCCATCGCAAGCTACAGTCGCCAGTTTTAATTAATGAAAAATGTTGTTTTTTATACTAAGGTAACTTGAATAAATGTGTTCTTTAAGCCGAGGAGCTAGCAATCTGCCTCCAGCTCGGACGGAAACTACTGCCAACCAAGCAAAACGTATAAATAAAGATGACACATCGTGCGTTGATATTTTTTTCATGCTTAAAAAGAATATACAGTATATATATATATATATATATATTTTCTTTTTAATTATATTATTATAAAATCCAAAAAAACATAGGACATCACTACACATAAAATAACATTACAAGTAGAAAAGAAAATCACAAGAATTGACTTTTAAAAGTTAAAGTACCTCAAATTAAATAAAGGCCAGGGGTCACAGGTGAAAATAAAATAACATGTTGTTGTTATTCATTCATTCTAGAGATGTTTTTAGATATTGGATTTCAAGTCAAAATATATTGCATTTGGAGACAGATTTCAAATATTGTTTTGGTGTGTACAACATTTATTACAGAGGACTAAGAAATGAAACATTTATTCAGTAGTTTTGTTTGCATTTGAATAATAACATAAACTCAGCAAAAAAAGAAACCTCTCTCTGTCAACTGCGTTTATTTTCAGCAAACTTAACATGTGTAAATATTTGTATGAACATACAAAGACATAAACAACTGAGACAAACTGAACCAGTTCCACAGACATGTGACTAACAGAAATGGAATAATGTGTACCTGAACAAAGGGGGGTAAATCAAAAGTAACAGTCAGTATCTGGTGTGGCCACTAGCTGCATTAAGTGCTGCTGTGCATCTCCTCCTCATGGACTGCACCAGATTTGCATGTTATTGCTGATGTTACCCCACTCTTCCACCAAGGCACCTGCAAGTTCCCGGACATTTCTGGGTGGGGATGGCCCTAGCCCTCACCCTCCGATCCAACAGGTCCCAGATGTGCTCAATGGGATTGAGATTCAGGCTCTTCGCTGGCCATGGCAGAACACTGACATTCCTGTCTTGCAGGAAATCGCACACAGAACGAGCAGTATGGCTGGTGGCATTGTCATGCTGGAGGGTCATGTCAGGATGAGCCTGCAGGAAGGGTACCACATGAGAGAGGAGGATGTTTTCCATGTAACGCACAGCATTGAGATTACCTACCTGCAATGACAACAAGCTCAGTCCGATGATGCTGTGACACACCGCCCCAGACCATGACAGAACCTCCACCTCCAAATCAATCCCTCTCCAGAGTACAAGCCTCTGTGTAACGCTCATTCCTTCGACGATAAACACGAATACGACCATCACCCCTGGTGAGACAAATCTGAGACTCGTCAGTGAAGACCACTTTCTGCCAGTCCTGTCTGGTCCAGCGACGGTGGGTTTGTGCCCATGGGCGACGTTGTTGTTGTGATGTCTGGTGAGGACCTGTCTTACAACAGGCCTACAAGCCCTCAGTCCAGCCTCTCTCAGCCTATTGCGGACAGTCTGAGCACTGATGGAGGGATTGTGCGTTCCTGGTGTAACTCGGGCAGTTGTTGTTGCCATCCTGTACCTGTCCCGCAGGTGTGATGTTTGGATGTACCGAACAGTGGTCTGCCACTGATGTACCGAACAGTGGTCTGCCACTGCGAGGATGATCAGCTGTCCGTCCTGTCTCCCTGTCGCGCTGTCTTAGGCGTCTCACAGTACAGGCGTTGCAATTTATTGCCCTGGCCACATCTGCAGTCCTCATGCCTCCTTGCAGCATGCCCAAGGCACATTCACGCAGATGAGCAGGGACCCTGGGCATCTTTCTTTTGGTGTTTTTCAGAGTTAGTAGAAAGGCCTCTTTAGTGTCCTAAGTTTTCATAACTGTGACCTTAATTGCCTACCGTCTGTAAACTGTTAGTGTCTTAACGACCGTTCCACAGGTGCATGTTCATTAATTGTTTATGGTCCATTGAACAAGCCTGGGAAACAGTGCTTAAACCTTTTACAATGAAGATCTGTGAAGTTATTTGGATTTTTACTAATTATCTTTGAAAGACAGAGTCCTGAAAATTGGACGTTTCTTTTTTTGCTGAGTTTATTACATCTTTCATTAAATACATCAATACATGGGTCTTATTGATGAAATGAAACATGTAAATACTTAACTTCACAGTCACTTCACAGTCACTTCACAGTCACTTCACAGTCACTTCACAGTCACTTCACAGTCACTTCACAGTAACTTCACAGTCACTTCACAGTAACTTCACAGTCACTTCACAGTCACTTCACAGTCACTTCACAGTCACTTCACAGTCACTTCACAGTCACTTCACAGTCACTTCACAGTAACTTCACAGTCACTTCACAGTCACTTCACAGTCACTTCACAGTCACTTCACAGTCACTTCACAGTCACTTCACAGTAACTTCACAGTCACTTCACAGTCACTTCACAGTCACTTCACAGTAACTTCACAGTCACTTCACAGTCACTTCACAGTCACTTCACAGTCACTTCACAGTCCCTTCACAGTAACTTCACAGTAACTTCACAGTCACACACTAAAACACGTGAATGATAGTTTCCCCTTCTTTATCACAGAAAAGGCATACTTTAAATCCATGAATTTAGACAACAAGTTATTGCAAGGGTATATTTTGTGAAAGATTTTAAAGTGAATTTCTTTTACTTTATTTGCTATACAAAATTTGTAAGGGAGCAACCAAGCTTTCTTCCATTCAATTTCAGTTATATATGCATTCAAGACGAATTACCCTCCAGGAGTTCAAATGTTCTTATGAATTTGTTATTACATTTCTGATCCAGCAGGGGGCAACCTTCTAACATAAATTGTGCATCTATCTCAACATGTTCTCCAAAACATGTTCTCCAAAACATGTTCTCCAAAACATGTTCTCCAAAACATGTTCTCCAAAACACAAATGAGATTTCATTAATTGAGTACGTTCTGAAGGTATTGCTTTGAAAATTACATGAAATTGAGTAATAAATATGCTTTCCATATAGAATGACATTCTTTATAATGTATTGGTAAGTTATATGTTTCTAAGACCTTTCTATAATAGAGAGTAGATTTCCTGCTTTCCATATAGAATGACATTCTTTATAATGTATTGGTAAGTTATATGTTTCTAAGACCTTTCTATAATAGAGAGTAGATTTCCTGCTTTCCATATAGAATGACATTCTTTATAATGTATTGGTAAGTTATATGTTTCTAAGACCTTTCTATAATAGAGAGTAGATTTCCTGCTTTATCAAATAAATCAAGCACAAATATAATATTTCTTTCAAACCACTTAGGGAAGAATAAAGACTTGTTTCTAACAACAATATCTTTGTTGTTCCACAGAAGGGCCTTGTGAATGGAGAAGTTGTGGAAATTAACATAGTTTCCAGGCTAAAAGGGCTTGTTTGTGAAATGTGGACAGTTTGATGGGTAATTTTGCTAGAGAATAGTTGCACTTCCACAAAAATGTAAGACCACACAATTTGATAACAATATGACAGGGAATGAAGTACCATAAAGATTCAGAGTTAAACATATTTTTATCCAGTTTAATTTAAAGGTATTGTTGATATCAATGAACTCTAGTACTTCAAACCCACCATCAGCTCTTTGGTTTGATATTACAGACTTCTTAAATTTGTGTTGTTTATTTCCCATATAAAGTCTAGGAAAGTGTTGTTGATATCCTTGCTGGTTTGATAGGGATACGGCAAGGTAGACAAACGTGACAGACTCTCTGCTTTGGACAGTAAAACCCTTCCAATGGTAGAGAGGTCACGCTGCAGCCAGTTATTAAAGACAGATTTTGTTTTCTTTAATCTTTGAGAGAACGGACAATATGGTTTTTCGCCACTAAATATTTCACATTAACTTTCACTGGAATATTCTCAACAGGTCATTTGAGTTATGCAGCGGCAATATGTCACATTTATTTAAGTTAAGTTCCAGACCAGAAGCTGAAACCTAATTAAATAAACGATAAATATATAAAATAAATAAATGAGAGAGAATGATTTGATAGTATTAAGTGCAATAGCAACTTGATCCTTGTCTTTTAGAAGCAGAGTTGTATCATCTGCTAACTGATATAGAAATACCTTATAATTCCAGGTTGTTCAAAATGCTAATAGATATTCTACAACTAAAAGGAATAAGAACCCTGAAACAGGACAACCCTGGCGAATACTACGGTGAATATTATATATTTTAGATGTGTTACGATTAAACATAATATAACTATTCATATCTTTATAAAAACATATTGATAACAGAGCTAGTCCCGAAACCAAAAGTGTATAACAAATGTATTAGAAATGTGTGTTCTATTGTGTCAAATGCTTTACAAACGTAGAGGGATAAAATAATAGCCTTTATAAAAACATATTGATAACAGAGCTAGTCCCGAAACCAAAAGTGTATAACAAATGTGTATAACAAATGTATTAGAAATGTGTGTTCTATTGTGTCAAATGCTTTACAAACGTAGAGGGATAAAATAATAGCCTTCGAGTGTCAAGAGTCTATGTGAATGCAGGTAAGGCGGAGTCAGGCGCAGGACACGGACTCAAGAACCAAAACAATATTCCATGAAGGAGAAAAAATTGTCCAGCTCACACATAAAGACAACTAAACATGAACAAACAAGCACAAAAACCATGGAGGAACCAGAGGGTTAAATAGGGAACAATAATTACGGAATGGAAACCAGGTGTGTACAATAAAGACAAAACAAATGGAAAATGAAACGTGGACCGTGTCCCGACGGTGGCGTCAGGACACGGAGTCAATTAAACGAGCGTTGTCAGTCATCTCTAAAACTAACCCAATGTTACAGCTGGTGAGGCGACCTTTCATGAAACCAGTTTAGATGTCATTAATAAGGTGGTTTAGACCCATTTTAAGTCTATTAGCATATGCTAAAGTTGTCCATTTATAATCTGTATTTAATAATGCAATAGGTCTTTAATTATCTATGAACAGGGTATCTTTACCCCTGGCTCTATGGTAGTAATCATCTCACCATTAGCTAGGCATTCTTTGAACATGTTGAATCCTGGTTCCTTTAAATATTCCCAAAAGTCTATATAAAATTCCACAGAAAGACCATCTGTCCCAGGTCCTTCTTCATAAATTTAAGAGCATCTCTAATCTCTACTATAGAATAGAAATACTATCTGTCCCAGGTCCTTCATAGATTTAAGAGCATCTGTATTCTCTACTATAGAATAGAAATACCATCTGTCCCAGGTCCTTCATAGATTTAAGAGCATCTCTAATCTCTACTATAGAATAGAAAGACCATCTGTTCCAGGTGCTTTGCCCTTCATTGTCACGCCCTGATGTGTTTCACCTGTTCCTGTGATTGTCTCCACCTCCACCAGGTCTTATTTTCCCCAGTGTACTTATCTCTGTGTTTCCTGTCTCTCTGTACCAGGCTATTTTTCTCTGTGTTTCCTGTCTCTCTGTACCAGTGTATTTATCCCTGTGTTCCTGTCTCTCTGTACCAGTGTATTTATCCCTGTGTTTCCTGTCTCTCTGTACCAGTGTATTTATCCCTGTGTTTCCTGTCTCTCTGTACCAGTGTATTTATCCCTGTGTTTCCTTTCTCTCTGTGCCAGTGTATTTATCCCTGTGTTTCCTGTCTCTCTGTGCCAGTGTATTTATCCCTGTGTTTCCTGCCTCTCTGTAACAGTGTATTTATCCCTGTGTTTCCTGTCTCTCTGTGCCAGTGTATTTATCCCTGTGTTTCCTGTCTCTCTGTACCAGTGTATTTATCCCTGTGTTTCCTGTCTCTCTGTACCAGTGTATTTATCCCTCTGTTTCCTTTCTCTCTGTGCCAGTGTATTTATCCCTGTGTTTCCTGTCTCTCTGTACCAGTGTATTTATCCCTGTGTTTCCTGTCTCTCTGTACCAGTGTATTTATCCCTGTGTTTCCTGTCTCTCTGTGCCAGTGTATTTATCCCTGTGTTTCCTTTCTCTCTGTACCAGTGTATTTATCCCTGTGTTTCCTGTCTCTCTGTACCAGTGTATTTATCCCTGTGTTTCCTGTCTCTCTGTACCAGTGTATTTATCCCTGTGTTTCCTGTCTCTCTGTACCAGTGTATTTATCCCTGTGTTTCCTGTCTCTCTGTGCCAGTGTATTTATCCCTGTGTTTCCTGTCTCTCTGCACCAGTGTATTTATCCCTGTGTTTCCTGTCTCTCTGCACCAGTGTATTTATCCCTGTGTTTCCTGTCTCTCTGTACCAGTGTATTTATCCCTGTGTTTCCTGTCTCTCTGTACCAGTGTATTTATCCCTGTGTTTCCTGTCTCTCTGTACCAGTGTATTTATCCCTGTGTTTCCTGTCTCTCTGCGCCAGTGTATTTATCCCTGTGTTTCCTTTCTCTCTGTACCAGTGTATTTATCCCTGTGTTTCCTGTCTCTCTGCACCAGTGTATTTATCCCTGTGTTTCCTGTCTCTCTGTAACAGTGTATTTATCCCTGTGTTTCCTGTCTCTCTGTAACAGTGTATTTATCCCGGTGTTTCCTGTCTCTCTGTACCAGTGTATTTATCCCTGTGTTTCCTGTCTCTCTGTACCAGTGTATTTATCCCTGTGTTTCCTGTCTCTCTGTGCCAGTTCTTCTTGTATGTTTCCAAGTCAACCAGAGGTTTTCCCGTTCTCCAGCTTTTTGCATTTCTCCTTTTTCTAGTCCTCATGATTTTTGACCCTTGCCTGTTTCTGGACTCTGTACCCACCTGCCTGACCATTCTGCCTGCCTTGGCCACGAGCCTTTCTGCCACTCTGCACCTCCTGGACTCTGATCTGGTTTTGACCTTTTTGCCTGACCACGACCATTCTCTTGCCTACCCCTTTGGATTATTATACATTGTAAGACTCCAACCATCTGCCTCCTTGATATTAATAGATATAAGAGCATCGCTCATCTCTACAATAGAAACTCCTCTTCACATATGGACTTGAACTCATCAGAAATAACATGACCAAGGACATGTTTTATAAAAGGTTCACATTCAGTTCCATTAAATTAGATGTATACAGATGTTCATAGAAAGAATATACAGGTCGAGATGATGTTAAGGTCTTTACAAGGTGTTGTCAATATTTAAGACAGATTTTCTCTTATAGTTCTTTTTTTTAAGAGCAAAACAATATCTTGTGTTTTTCTCACCCTCGTCGACCCATCTTGCATCTACATCTAATAAAAGCCCCTTTAGCGAAATCAATGTTCATTTGATCTAGTTCTATTCAAGATTCAAATCTGTTTCATCCTCTGCTTGAAAGGGTATCCTTTTCTAAAAGAACATTCAATTTATTCATAAGCTCATCTTTAAAACATGTTTGCTTCTTTAGTTCATTACTGTGTAATGGCGATGGATCTTACTTTGAAGATCAATATTTCCCAGTATTTCCCATGCGTTGATTCTAAATAATTTGAGTTAAACGAGTCTATAATCAAGTTATTTAGTTCTTTATGCTCTTGTACACACTGTAAAAGTGGGAGATGAATGAGAAACAAATCAATTCTGAATCTGACGGTCATTGACATATTACACCAGGTGTATTCGTTACATTTTGTACTACAGAAGAACCATGTATCGATCACTGTCAGTTTCGCTGCAAAACGAGCTGTCACTATTCTGAGATCGTTTTGATCTATTTCTCCGTGGAAGTCTATCAAGGCGTTATGTTTTCACAGCATGGATCAGAGATGAGACGACCGCTCTGTGTGTGATTAGCCATGCCTTAAGCGGCTGCTTCGTCGGTTGTTAGGCAACAGGAAACGCCCGACGTTAGCCTCTCTGACTCTGTAAGGTTTAGCATCACTGAGGAACGGAAAGCAACAGGAAACAGGGACAATAACATCAACAACACACTCTCTAAGTTGAGAAGTTTATCAGGAAAACATGGCTGACACAGATCCAGTTTGTTTAGTAAGTGAATTTTTTATTGGGTAATATGTTTATTGGCTAACGTTAGCTAGCTAGACTTTTAAACTTGGATATGATTTATTTGATGAAGTTGCCTGCCAGTTGGTTAGTGTTAACTGTCTGGCTAGTTAGATATTTAACGTTAGCTAGTTGTGTCTAACAGGTTTATGTTGGGGGGTAAAACACGGCTTCTTACAATGATACTGTATCTATTACTGAAAGTAAGCTTTAATGTCTACTTTCATCCTCAGGCTTCACTGATTTACTTCATGGGTGAGAAGTTCTACAGGCAATCCATACACACAGCCGAGTACTACCTGAAGATGTACAGCAAGGATCCTGTTCTGCTGTTTTTTAAAGGCTTTGGGATACTAATGGAAGGTACAACCGTATATTTGGACTCTTTTGTGTATTGACTCAACATTGTTGATGGCAGATTCTGTCATTTGACTGAGACTAGGCTATACACGAGAGGAGCATGATCACTACCGTTATGCATTATTAAATGGTAGGTCGAACCCAGGAGGCCATGAGAGAGCTGGAGCAGGTGAAGGACAAGCCGACTGTGGCCATATGTTCCAGCATGGCTCTTATCTGTGCACACAAGCAAAGTGACATGATTGGTGAGTGGGTGGATAGGCCTAGATTTAATGGTCTGTTTCAATAGGCTAATCTTCTAGTTGTCCTTAGCCTCAAACAACCTCCCATCCTTTTGTTTGATATGAAATGGCAGAGTAGCAGGCTACGTGTTATGTAAAGTGTGTTTATCTCTTGTCTGCAGATCACCAGGCTGTGGCAGCCCTGGAGACCCACGTGAGGAATATCCGTAAGACGGCGGGAGAGAAGCCTCTGTTCTATGGAGCCCTGTTCCTGTGGCTCTTGGGCCACGTTGACAAGGCCAAAGACTACATTGACAAGATACTGAAGATATCCAAGTCCTCAAAAGAGGTCCGTACCCATGCATGACAACAGTATTATTCAGCTGTCATTTAGGCTCATATGAAGCTGTATAGTATGATTTCAAACATAGCACATGAAAATTCAGGTTTGCTAAAGTGCATGACAAATCTATGAATGATATTTTCTGTAGTTCCAAAGTAATACCGTGCTTTGGTCAGTAGACATTGTGGTGAAACTCTAGTTGTTCCTCTCGTTGCCAGGGGTCCATCCTGAAGGGCTGGGTAGATATGAACTCAGAGGATGAGTTTCAGAGGAACAACGCTATCTGCTACCTGGACGGAGGAGGGCAGCACTCCAGGGATGTGTTCGGCATGATGGGAAAGGTACCACAATGCACAGCAGCAGCTCTCCCTTTGGTTCACTGATTCTAAACTATTCTTATAAAAGTATTTGTTTGAGAGGCTACAGCTGTGATGGTTGGCTGTAGGCACAGCAGTCCAAGGACTCTAACATTTGTTGATAATTGAATTTAACCTGATGGTTTCTATTCCTTGTTTCACAGGCCAAGTACTTTATGAACCAGCATGACTTCACTGGATCCCAGCAGGTGGTGAATCAGATAGTGACCTCCCACTCAGACTTCCTCCCTGGTCTGATGCTGAAGATGAAGCTGTTCCTGGCTCTACAGGACTGGGAGCAGGCCCTGGATACAGCTGCTAGGTAACTAGGACTCCTGATCCCTAACCCTACGAGACTGGCTAGCTGTTGTTATACGTAGTTATAGTTATACTATATTGGTATACTGTAACTCAACCGTGAACCACTGTTCTTAGTGATGAATACATCGCTGTTATACAGTCCCTGTCAAAAGTTTGAACACCTACTCTTTCCAGGGTTTTTCTTTCTTTTTTCTATTTTCTACATTGTATAATAATTGTGAAGACATAAACTATGAAATAACAAATATGGAATCATGTAGTAACCAAAAAAGTGTTAAACAAATCCAAATATTTTATTTGAGATACTTCAAAGTAATCACCCTTTGCCTAGATGAAAGCTTTTCACACTCTAGGCATTCTCTCAACCAGCTTCATGAGGTAGTCACCTGGAATGCATTTCAATTAGTAGGTGTGCCTTGTTAATTTGTGGAATTTTGTGTGAATCAGAGTAGGTGAACGGCTGATCTCCGCATGTGTGGTTCCCACTGTGAAGCATGGAGGAGGAGGTGTGATGGTATGGGGGTGCTTTGCTGGTGACACTGTCAGTGATTTATTTAGAATTCAAAGCACACTTAACCAGCATGGCTACCTCAGCATTCTGCAGCGATGCGCCATCCCATCTGGTTTGCACTTAGTGGGACTATCATTTGTTTTTCAACAGGACAATAACCCAACACACCTCCAGGCTGTGTAAGGGCTATTTGACCAATAAGGAGAGTGATGGAGTGCTGCATCAGATGTCCTGGCCTCCACAATCACCCAACCTCAACCCAATTGGGATGAGTTGGACTGCAGAGTGAAGGAAAAGCAGCCGACAAGTGCTCAGCATATGTGGGAAATTTCAGAAAAGCATTCTAGGTGAAGTTGGTTGAGAGAATGCCAGGAGTCTGCAAAGCTTTCATCAAGGCAA
Source organism: Oncorhynchus kisutch (assembly GCF_002021735.2). NCBI lineage: Eukaryota > Metazoa > Chordata > Actinopteri > Salmoniformes > Salmonidae > Oncorhynchus > Oncorhynchus kisutch. The sequence goes on from NC_034184.2 coordinate 89,581,102, forward strand.
AGGGTGGTTACTTTGAAGAATCTCAAATATAAAATATATTTTGATTTGTTTAATCACCCTGTCATCTCAGATTTTGAAATTATGCTTTACAGCCAAAGCAAGACAAGTGTTTGTGTAAGTTTATCGATAGCCTAGTATAGCATTATGTCCAGCTAGCAGCAGGAAGCTTGGTCACGAAAATCAGAAAAGCAATCAAATGAACCGTTTACCTTTGATGATCTTCGGATGTTTTCACTGACGAGACTCCCAGTTAGACAGCAAATGTTCCTTTTGTTCCATAAATATTATTTTTATACCCAAAATACCTCCTTTTGTTGGTCACATTGTGTTGAGAAATATACCGGAAATACCGGAAAATTATGTCCATAATATCGACAGAAACATGGCAAACGTTTTTTAATAATCAATCCTCAAGGTGTTTTTCAAATCTCTATTCGATAATATATCAACCGGGACAATTGGATTTTCAGTAGGAGCGAGAGGAAAATGAATACCTCTGTCTTTTACGCAAGAATCACTCTGAGAGCCCTCAGCTGGCCACTGACGTAATGTAGTCGTTTACGCTCATTCTTCAAAATAAAGACCTGAAACTACGTCTAAAGGCTGTAGACACCTTAGGGAAGCCACAGAAAAGGGAATCTGGTTGATATCCCTTTCAATGTGCAATAGGGATGCATAGAAAGGCAGGGGTTTCAGAATAACAGTCAGTTCTTGATTGGATTTTTCTCAGGATTTCGCCTGCAATATCAGTTCTGTTATACTCGCAGACAATATTTTTACAGTTTTGGAAACTTTAGAGTGTTTTCTATCCTAAGCTGTCAATTATATGCGTATTCTAGCATCTGGTCCTGAGAAATAGGCCGTTTAAATAGGAAATAGGCTGTTTACTTTGGGAATGTTATTTTTCCAAAAATAAAAATAGTGCCACCTAGTTTCAAGAGGTTATTAACACTTTTTTGGTTACTACATGATTCCATATGTGTTGTTTCATAGTTTTGGTTACTACATGATTCCATATGTGTTGTTTCATAGTTTTGGTTACTACATGATTCCATATGTGTTGTTTCATAGTTTTGGTTACTACATGGTTCCATATGTGTTGTTTCATAGTTTTGGTTACTACATGATTCCATATGTGTTGTTTCATAGTTTTGGTTACTACATGATTCCATATGTGTTGTTTCATAGTTTTGGTTACGACATGATTCCATATGTGTTGTTTCATAGTTTTGATGTCTTCACTATTATTCTACAATGTAGAAAATAGTAAAAAATATAAAGACACACCCAGGAATAAATAGGTGTGTCCAAACTTTTGACTGGTACCGCATATTTTATTCAGGATTTTACAACAAGATGGGCGGAATCTGAATGCTATCCAAGTTCTCGCCATCCATACCATTGTGAGGGATGGGGATCTGGTCAAGGTGAGTTCAGCATATGGTGCTACATGCTGTAGTACAGTAGCACCGTATAACCAGACTGATGAATGCTGTAGCCAAACAGAATGGAAGCTGGCAACACTTCCTGGTGGTTGTACGAGACTGGTAATACAGTAGATACACTTTTATTTTTTGTCCAACCAGCTACTGTGGCAGGTACATTTAAAAATCTTCCAGCCACTCAGATTTATTTACAAGTCAAATAATTTTTCTGCCAATTACACCAACCAAACACAAGGAAACCCGGATGAGCCTGCTTTGTAATGTTTCTAAAACAATAAAAGTAATGTGGCATAATTAAGCGATAAGGCCCGAGGAGGTGTGATATATGGCCAGTATACCACGGCTAAGGGCTGTTCTTATGCACGACGCATTGCGTAGTGCCTGTACACAGCCCTTAGCTGTGATATATTAGCCATATATCACAAACCCTTGAGGTGCCTTATTGCCGTTATAAACTGATTATCAACGTAATTAGAGCAGTAAAAATAAATGTTTTGTCATAATATCAGACCGTATACCACGGCTGTCAGCCAATCAGCACTCCTGGCTCGAACCATCCAGTTTATGTTTAATGAAAAAATGTGTGACCCGAACCTTTTAACCAAAATATCACAGATGAGAAAAATGTTCACCTGTCCCTTTAATAAATCCTCTTAAGGATCCGACCCTTTTTAAAATGTTTGCCTAAAATGACCCAACTGCCTGCAGCTCAGGACCTGAAGCAAGGATATGCATATTCTTGATACCATTTGAAAGGAAACACTTTGAAGTGTGTGGAAATGTGAAATGAATGTAGGAGAATATAACACATTAGATCTGGTAGAAGATAATACAAAGAAAAAACATGCTTTTATTGTACCATCATCTTTGAAATGCAAGAGAAAGACCATAATGTATTATTCCAGCCAAGGCGCAATTTAGATTTTGGATGTGTATGTGCAAAGTTTTAGACTGAGCCAATGAACCATTGCATATCTGTTCAAAATGTTGTCTCAAGACTGCCCAAATGTGCCTAATTGGTTTATTAATACAGAACTGTGCACTCTCCTTAATAGCATGGTATTCTTTCACTGTAATAGCTACTGTAAATTGTACAGTGCAGTTAGATTAACAAGAATTTAAACTTTCTGCCCATATAAGATATGTCTATGTCCTGGGAAATGTGTTACTTACAACCTCAATCCCATTAGCTTATGTTAGCGAAATGTGTTACTTACAACCTCAATCCCATTAGCCTACGTTAGTGAAATGTGTTACTTACAACCTCAATCCCATTAGCCTACGTTAGCGAAATGTGTTACTTACAACCTCAATCCCATTAGCCTACGTTAGCGAAATGTGTTACTTACAACCTCAATCCCATTAGCTTATGTTAGCGAAATGTGTTACTTACAACCTCAATCCCATTAGCCTACGTTAGCGAAATGTGTTACTTACAACCTCAATCCCATTAGCCTACGTAAGCGAAATGTGTTACTTACAACCTCAATCCCATTAGCCTATGTTAGCGAAATGTGTTACTTACAACCTCAATCCCATTAGCCTATGTTAGCGAAATGTGTTACTTACAACCTCAATCCCATTAGCCTATGTTAGCAAAATGTGTTACTAACTTGTAGCGCGGGGTGGGGTAGTCTATACGATTCGTCGTTCTTTGACATTGTGCGATTTAATTTACCAGCTATGAAACAAAACGGCAGACATTTTTTGAAAACAGCTACTACGGCATTTATTTTACTAAACATGTGATCATACTTGACTTTTTATTGACAAATGTGAGTGAATCGCTTGGAGCCCTGACCAACCGCCAACGAGGCTGGAGTGAACCTTGGAGCCCTGACCCAACCGCCAACGAGGCTGGAGTGAACCTTGGAGCCCTGACCCCCCTGACCAACCGCCAACGTGGCTGGTGTGAACCTTGGAGCCCTGACCCAACTGCCAACGTGGCTGGTGTGAACCTTGGAGCCCTTACCCCCCTGACCAACTGCCAACGTGGCTGGTGTGAACCTTGGAGCCCTGACCCAACCGCCAACGTGGCTGGTGTGAACCTTGGAGCCCTGACCCCCCTGACCAACCGCCAACGTGGCTGGTGTGAACCTTGGAGCCCTGACCAACGTGGCTGGTGTGAACCTTGGAGCCCTGACCCAACCGCCAACGTGGCTGGTGTGAACCTTGGAGCCCTGACCCCCCTGACCAACCGCCAACGTGGCTGGTGTGAACCTTGGAGCCCTGACCAACGTGGCTGGTGTGAACCTTGGAGCCCTGACCCAACCGCCAACGTGGCTGGTGTGAACCTTGGAGCCCTGACCCAACCACCAACGTGGCTGGTGTGAACCTTGGAGCCCTGACCCAACCGCCAACGTGGCTGGTGAAATATACATCTTATATGCCAATGCTAAATTCTGCCATTTGGCAATGTCAACATTAGGAGCTGATGGTTATGTTATGTTTGCAGGCCAAGGAACATCTGCAGGCCCTGGTTAGTGCAGCAGAGGTCTCAGAGCCATGCTCTCCCGGTCTCCACGTCAGTCTCACCCAGCCCATCAGCAGACTGGTAAGTATTTAGCTGAGTTTAGTGGGGTGGTATGAGATGCACCAGGGACGCCACTAGACATACAAATCAAATCAAATTTTATTTGTCACATACACATGGTTAGCAGATGTTAATGCGAGTGTAGCGAAATGCTTGTGCTTCTAGTTCCGACAATGCAGTAATAACCAACAAGTAATCTAACTAACAATTCCAAAACTACTGTCTTATACACACAAGTGTAAGGGGATAAATAATATGTACATAAAGATATATGAATGAGTGATGGTACAGAGCGGCATAGGCAAGATACAGTAGATGGTATCGAGTACAGTATATACATATGAGATGAGTATGTAAACAAAGTGGCATAGTTAAAGTGGCTAGTGATACATGTATTACATAAGGATGCAGTAGATGATATAGAGTACAGTATATACGTATACATATGAGATGAATAATGTAGGGTATGTAAACATTATATTAGTTAGCATTGTTTAAAGTGGCTAGTGATATATTTTACATCATTTCCCATCAATTCCCATTATTAAAGTGGCTGGAGTTGAGTCAGTGTGTTGGCAGCAGCCACTCAATGTTAGTGGTGGCTGTTTAACAGTCTGATGGCCTTGAGATAGAAGCTGTTTTTCAGTCTCTCTGTCCCAGCTTTGATGCACCTGTCCTGACCTCGTCTTCTGGATGATAGCGGGGTGAACAGGCAGTGGCTCGGGTGGTTGTTGTCCTTGATGATCTTTATGGCCTTCCTGTAACATCGGGTGGTGTAGGTATCCTGGAGGGCAGGTAGTTTGCCCCCGGTGATGCGTTGTGCAGACCTCACTACCCTCTGGAGAGCCTTACGGTTGTGGGCAGAGCAGTTGCCGTACCAGGCGGTGATACAGCCCGCCAGGATGCTCTCGATTGTGCATCTGTAGAAGTTTGTGAGTGCTTTTGGTGACAAGCCGAATTTCTTCAGCCTCCTGAGGTTGAAGAGGCGCTGCTGCGCCTTCTTCACGATGCTGTCTGTGTGGGTGGACCAATTCAGTTTGTCTGTGATGTGTATGCCGAGGAACTTAAAACTTGCTACCCTCTCCACTACTGTTCCATCGATGTGGATAGGGGGGTGTTCCCTCTGCTGTTTCCTGAAGTCCACAATCCTCTCCTTAGTTTTGTTGACGTTAAGTGTGAGGTTATTTTCCTGACACCACACTCCGAGGGCCCTCACCTCCACCCTGTAGGCCGTCTCGTCGTTGTTGTTGGTAATCAAGCCTACCACTGTTGTGTCGTCCGCAAACTTGATGATTGAGTTGGAGGCGTGCGTGGCCACGCAGTCGTGGGTGAACAGGGAGTACAGGAGAGGGCTCAGAACGCACCCTTGTGGGGCCCCAGTGTTGAGGATCAGCGGGGTGGAGATGTTGTTGCCTACCCTCACCACCTGGGGGCGGCCCGTCAGGAAGTCCAGTACCCAGTTGCACAGGGCGGGGTCGAGACCCAGGGTCTCACCAGCCAGCTGGTCTGCGCATGCTCTGAGGTCGCGGCTGGGGATGCCGTCTGGGCCTGCAGCCTTTCGTACATGTTTAAATGTTACGTTTAAATGCCGCATATTTTGGTTGCAGGCCGTGTCAGTGGCACTCTATTGTCCTCAAAGCTGGCAAAAAAGTTATTTAGTCTGCCTGGGAGCAAGAAATCCTGGTCCGTGACGGGGCTGGTTTTCTTTTTGTAATCCGTGATTGACTGTAGACCCTGCCACATACCTCGTGTCTGAGCCGTTGAATTGAGATTCTACTTTGTCTCTATACTGACGCTTAGCTTGTTTGATTGCCTTGCGGAGGGAATAGCTACACTGTTTGTATTAGGTCATGTTTCCGGTCACCTTGCCCTGATTAAAAGCAGTGGTTCGCGCTTTCAGTTTCACGCGAATGCTGGCATCAATCCACGGTTTCTGGTTTGGGAATGTTTTAATCGTTGCTATGGGAACGACATCTTCAACGCACGTTCTAATGAACTTGCACACCGAATCAGCGCAATACGAAACATATCCCAGTCCACGTGATGGAAGCAGTCTTGGAGTGTGGAATCAGATTGGTCGGACCAGCGTTGAACAGACCTCAGCATGGGAGCTTGTTTTAGTTTCTGTCTGTAGGCAGGGATCAACAAAATGGAGTTGTGGTCAGCTTTTCCCGAAAGGAGGGCGGGGCAGGGCCTTATATGCGTCGCGGAAGTTAGAATAGCAGTGATCCAAGGTTTTGCCAGCCCTGGTTGCGCAATCGATATGCTGATACAATTTAGGGAGTCTTGTTTTCAGATTAGCCTTGTTAAAATCCCCAGCTACAATGAATGCAGCCTCAGGATGTATGGATTCCAGTTTGCAAAGAGTCAAATAAAGTTAGTTCAGAGCCATCGATGTGTCTGCTTGGGGGGGAATATATACGGCTGTGATTATAATCGAAGAGAATTCCCTTGGTAGATAATGCGGTCGACATTTGATTGTGAGGAATTCTAAATCAGGTGAACAGAAGGACTTGAGTTCCTGTATGCTTTTGTGACCACACCACGTCTCGTTAGCCTTAAGGCATACGCCCCCCGCCCCTCTTCTTACCAGAAAGAAGTTTGTTTCTGTCGGCGCGATGCGTGGAGAAACCAGCTGGCTGCACCGACTCCGATAGCGTCTCTCCAGTGAGCCATGTTTCCGTAAAGCAAAGAACGTTACAGTCTCTGATGTCCCTCTGGAATGCTACCCTTGCTCGGATTTCATCAACCTTGTTGTCAAGAGACTGGACATTGGCAAGAAGTATACTGGGGAGTGGTGCACGATGTGCCCGTCTCCGGAGACCGCTACGTTTCCCTCTTTTATGAAGTAGTTTTTTGGATCGCCGGCTGGGATCCATTCCGTTGTCCTGGGTGAAAGGCAGAACACAGGATCCGCTTCGCGAAAGTCATATTCTTGGTCGTACTGATGGTGAGTTGACGCTGCTCCTATATTCAGTAGTTCTTCTCGACTGTATGTAATGAAACCTAAGATGACCTGGGGTACTAATGTAAGAAATAACACGTAAAAAAACAAAAAACTACAGAACATCTGGGGCTTAGCCCTGAAGACCTGGGGCTGACTGGGGGGTTTAACCCTGAAGACCTGGGGCTGACAGGGGGGGGGGGGGGGGTTGCCCTGAAGACCAGGGACTGACTGGGGGGTTTAACCCTGAAGACCTGGGGCTGACAGGGGGGGGGGGGATTTGCCCTGAAGACCTGGGGCTGACAGGGGGGGGGGGTTTGCCCTGAAGACCTGGGGCTGACAGGGGGGGGGTTGCCCTGAAGACCTGGGGCTGACTGGGGGGTTTAACCCTGAAGACCTGGGACTGACTGGGGGGTTTAACCCTGAAGACCTGGGGCTGACAGGGGGGGGTTTGCCCTGAAGACCTGGGGCTGACTGGGGGGTTTAACCCTGAAGACCTGGGGCTGACAGGGGGGGGGGATTTGCCCTGAAGACCTGGGGCTGACAGGGGGGGGGGATTTGCCCTGAAGACCTGGGGCTGACAGGGGGGGGGTTGCCCTGAAGACCTGGGGCTGACTGGGGGGTTTAACCCTGAAGACCTGGGGCTGACTGGGGGGGTTTTGCAGAAACATAAGGCTGTGTTGCATATCTCCATGCGCTGTGCTCTCCTGACGCCAAATAATCAACACTTCCTAATATTAATTCAATGGATTGTGTTCAGTAAACCCATGGAACATTTATTTTAATATGATTTCATCTTTATTTACAGTTGAAGTCAGAAGTTTACATCCACTTAGGTTGGAGTCATTAAAACTCATTTTTCAACCACTCCACAAATTTCTTGTTAACAAACTATAGTTTTGGCAAGTCGGTTAGGACATCTACTTTGTGCAAGACACAAGTCATTTTTCCAACAATTGTTTACAGACAGATTATTTCACTTATAATTCACTGTATCACAATTCCAGTGGGTCAGAAGTTTACATACACTAAGTTGACTGTGCCTTTAAACAGCTTGGAAAATTCCAGAAAATGATGTCATGGCTTTAGAAGCTTCTGATAGGCTAATTGACATCATTTCAGTCAATTGGAGGTGTACCTGTGGATGTATTTCAAGGCCTACCTTCATACTCAGTGCCTTTTTGCTTTTCATGGGAAAATCAAAGACCTCAGAAAATCAAATTGTAGACCTCCACAAGTCTGGTTCATCCTTGGGAGGAATTTCCAAACGCATGAATGTACCATGTTCATCTGTACAAACAATAGTACGCAAGCATAAACACCATGGGACCACGCAGCTGTCATACCGATCGGGAAGGAGACACGTTCTGTCTCCTAGAGATGAACGTACTTTGGTGCGAAAAGTGAAAATCAATCCCAGAACAACAGCAAAGGACCTTGTGAAGATGCTGGAGGAAACAGGTACACAAGTATCTATATCCACAGTAAAACTAGTCCTTTATCAACATAACCTGAAAGGCCGCTCAGCAAGGAAGAAGCCACTGCTCCAAAACCTCCATAAAAAAGCCTACGGTTTGCAACTGCACATGGGGACAAAGATCGTACTTTTTGGAGAAATGTCCTCTGGTCTGATCAAAAAATGTGTGGGCAGAACTGAAAAAGTGTGTGTGAGCAAGGAGGCCTACAAACCTGACTCAGTTAGACCAGCTCTGTCAGGAGGAATGGGCCAAAATTCACCCAATTTATTGTCGGAAGCTTGTGGAAGGCTACCTGCAACGTTTGACCCAAGTTAAACAATTTAAAGGCAATGCTACCAAATACTAATTTAGTGTATGTAAACTTCTGACCCACTGGGTATGTGATGAAAGAAATAAAAGCTGAAATAAATCATTCTCTCTACTATTATTCTGACATTTCAAATTCTTAAAATAAATTGGTGATCCTAACTGACCTAAAACAGGGAATATTTACGAGGATTAAATGTCAGGAATTGTGAAAACTGAGTTTAAATGTATTTGGCTAAGGTGTATGTAAACTTCAGACTTCAACTGTAACTAGGCAAGTCCGTTAAGAACAAATTCTTATTTACAATGACGGCCTGGCATCGCACCAAAGTACGTTCATCTCTAGGAGACAGAACGTGTCTCCTTCCCGATCGGTATGACATAAATTTGATTTGATTTGATTTGATTTTGGCAAAAGGCCTCCTGCTGGGATTAAAAATATAAATATGGCACAAAACATACGTTATGACGAGACAGCACTACATAAAGAGAGCCCTAAGATAACACAGCATGGCAGCAACACAGCATGGTAGCAACACAGCATGGTAGCAACACAGCATGGTAGCAGCACAGCATGGTAGCAGCACAGCATGGTAGCAACACAGCATGGGAGCAACACAGCATGGTAGCAACACAGCATGGTAGCAGCACAGCAACACAGCATGGTAGCAACACAGCATGGCAGCAACACAGCATGGTAGCAGCACAACATGGTAGCAACACAGCATGGCAGCAACACAGCATGGTAGCAGCACAACATGGTAGCAACACAGCATGGTAGCAACACAGCATGGTAGCAGCACAGCATGGTAGCAGCACAGCATGGTAGCAACACAGCATGGTAGCAGCACAGCATGGTAGCAGCACAGCATGGCAGCAACACAGCAACACAGCATGGTAGCAACACAGCATGGCAGCAACACAGCATGGTAGCAGCACAACATGGTAGCAACACAGCATGGCAGCAACACAGCATGGTAGCAGCACAACATGGCAGCAACACAACATGGCAGCAACACAACATGGTAGCAGCACAACATGGCAGCAACACAGCATGGCAGCAACAATCGGAGCAAGCTATCGGAGTCGGTGCATGCCAGCTGGGGGTCTCCCAGCCCAGTCCCTTGGCCTCTGTTTCCATGGAACCAGTTGTTTTAGCCAGCTGGGGGTCGGCCCAGCCCAGTCCCTTGGCCTCTGTTTCCATGGAACCAGTTGTTTTAGCCAGCTGGGGGTCGGCCTAGCCCAGTCCCTTGGCCACTGTTTCCATGGAACCAGTTGTTTTAGCCAGCTGGGGGTCGGCCCAGCCCAGTCCCTTGGCCTCTGTTTCCATGGAACCAGTTGTTTTAGCCAGCTGGGGGTCGGCCCAGCCCAGTCCCTTGGAGCACAACGTTCTGGGTCTTTGTGTATCAGGGTTTTTGTGTTAACACATGACTTCGGGGTGTGGGGGGGGGGGGGTAATAATATGTTGAGTATGTTCACATATTGAAGTACATCGGTATGTCAGCCTCCCAATACGACACATGAAATCTGCTGTTCCAGAGAGATCTATATATGACTACTGTCCCATTTGGATGTAGAACTATGACATCCTCTGTCTGTCTGTAGTGTGGAGGCAACCCAGAGATCCTTCAGCTGCTGACTCCATTTACAGAGAGGGCGTACTCTAAAGCCCCTGGGAATGCTGATGTGGCCAATGAGATGGGTTACCTTCTGTCCCTACAGAAGAAGACTAAGGAGGCCACCAGGTGGTACTCTACTGCTCTCGACATTGACACCAGCAGTGTCCCAGCCCTGGCAGGTAGGTGGGTTAGTGTCTACACATTCATACACACAGCTCTCCTGCTTTCCCAGTGTGTTGATGTGCATCTTCTTAGCTTTTTTAAAATGTGATAGCTCTGGTGAGTAATAACATGACATGTTCAAAAGTATGTGGACACCTGCTCGTCGAACATCTCATTCCAAAATCATGGGCTTTAATATGGAGTTGGTCCCCCCTTTGCTGCTATAACAGCCTCCACTATTCTGGGAAGGCTTTAATATGGAGTTGGTCCCCCCTTTGCTGCTATAACAGCCTCCACTCTTCTCGTTAGGCTTTAATATGGAGTTGGACCCCCCTTTGCTGCTATAACAGCCTCCACTCTTCTGGGAAGGCTTTCCACTAGATGTTGGAACTAGAGGTCGGCCGATTATGATTTTTCAACGCCGATACCGATTATTGGAGGACCAAAAAAAGTCGATACCGATTAATCGGACGATAAAAAAAAAAAAAACTGTATTTGTAAATAATGACAATTACAACAATACTGAATGAACACTTATTTTAACTTAATATAATACATCAATAAAATCTATTTAGCCTCAAATAAATAATGAAACATTGGTTTAAATAATGCAAAAACAAAGTGTTGGAGAAGAAAGTAAAAGTGCAATATGTGCCATGTAGCTAACATTTAAGTTCCTTGCTCAGAACAAGAGAACATATGAAAGTTGGGGGTTCCTTTTAACATGAGTCTTCAATATTCCCAGGTAAAAAGTTTTAGGTTGTAGTATAGGAATTATAGCACTATTTCTCTCTATACCATTTGTATTTCATTAACCTTATGACTATTGGATGTTCTTATAGGCACTTTAGTATTGCCAGTGTAACAGTATAGCTTCCGTCCCTCTCCTCGCCACTACCTGGGCTCAAACCAGGAACACATCGACAACAGCCACCCTCGAAGCATCGTTACCCATGCAGGGCAAGGGGAACAACCACTCCAAGTCTCAGAGCGAGTGACGTTTGAAACGCTATTATCGCGCACCCCGCTAACTAGCTAGCCATTTCACATCGGTTACACCAGCCTAATCTCGGGAGTTGATAGGCTTGAAGTCATAAACAGCTCAATGCTTGAATATTGCAAAGAGCTACTGGCAAACACACAAAAGTGCTGTTTGAATGAACGCTTATGAGCCTGCTGCTGCCTTCCATCGCTCAGTCAGACTGCTCTATCAAATATCAAATCATAGACTTAATTATAACATTATAACACACAGAAATACGAACCTTTGGTCATTGATATGGTCGAATCCGGGAAACTATCATTTAAAAAAATATATATATTCTTTCAGTGAAATACGGAACCGTTCCGTATTTTATCTAACGGGTGTTACATTGTACAACCTTCAATGTTATGTCATAATTATGTAAAATTCTGGCAAATTAATTAAGGTCTTTGTTAGGAATAAATGGACTTCACACAGTTCACAACGAGCCAGGCGGCCCAAACTGCTGCATATACCCTGACTGCTTGCACGGAACGCAAGAGAAGTGACACAATTTCCCTAATTATAAGAAATTCATGTTAGCAGGCAATATTAACTAAATATGCAGGTTTAAAAAGATATACTTGTGTATTGATTTTAAAGAAAGGCATTGATGTTTGGTGCCACGACAGTGCTAAATCATCACCCGTTTGTCGAAGTAGGCTGTGTTTCGATGAGAAATTAACAGGCACCGCATCGATTACATGCAACGCAGGACACACTAGATAATAATATAGTAATATCAACCATGTGTAGTTAACTAGTGATTATGTTACGATTGATTGTTTTTTATAAGATAAGTTTAATGCTAGCTAGCAACTTACCTTGGCTTCTTGCTGCCCTCACGTAACAGGTGGTCAGCCTGCCATGCAGGCTCCTCATGGAGTGCAATGTAAGGCAGGTGGTTATTCCTCCTTCACCAAACTTTACAGTTGGCACTATGCGGGGCAGGTAGTGTTTTCCTGGCATCCACCAAACCCAGATTTGTCCGTCGGAATGCCAGATGGTAAAGCGTGATTTATCACTCCAGAGAACGCATTTCCACTGCTCCAGAGTCCAATTGCGGCGAGCTTTACACCAGTTAGGCTTGTTTTGCAGCTGCTCGGCCATGGAAACTCATTTCATGAAGCTCCCGACAAACAGTTATTGTGCTGACATTGTTTCCAGAGGCAGTTTGGAACTCGGTAGTGAGTGTTGCAACTGACAACATGATTTTTACACACTGCGCATTTCAGCACTCGGCGGTCCTGTTCTGTGAGCTTGTGTGGCCTACCACTTTGCCGATGAGCCGTTGTTGCTCCTATACATTTCCACTTCACAATAACAGCACTTACAGTTGACCGGGGCAGCTCTAGCAGGGCGTAAATTTGACTAACTGACTTGTTGGAAAGGTGGCATCCTATGACGGTGCCGGAATGTCACTGAGCTCTTCATTCCGGTCCATTCTACTGCCAATGTTTGTCTATGGAGATTGCATGGCTGTGTGTTCGATTTTATACACCTGTCACCAACAAGTGTGGCTGAAATAGCGGAATCCACTAATTTGAAGTGGCGTCCACAGACGTTTGTGTATATTTACTGTATTTCCTATGCTTCTTACGGCAATATCCTTGAACTTGCTGTATGTTGAGTGTTGTGGTGAGGCCACTGAGGTGTTTGTTTTTCTAGGACTGATCCGCTGCCAGCTGATGGACGGCCAGCTACAGGAAGCAGCCAATCAGCTGGAGTTCCTCAGAGAGATCCACCAGTCCATTGGCCAGTCAGCGGTATGACACGCAGCATTCTCCTGAGTGACCAATCACATTACACTGATCTATCACTGAGGTCACAAGGTCCCATAAATTGAACGAGGTTGGGGGGGGGTGTTGAGATTTTGTTTGATTAGGAACGTGGTAAGAAAATTATAGTAAAGGGAACTGTATCTTCCCCTGTCTGTACTGTAGGAGCTGGTCCTTCTGCAGGCTCTCCTGGTCCACAAGAGAGGGGCGGGGCTAGCGGTGATGTCACCCTTACTGAAGGAGGCCACCGACCTTCACTTCCTGGATCTGCGAGGGCGACCAATGGGACCAGACTACTTCCACAGGCTCCACCCCGACTTTATTTTCCAAGTGGTCAACCTCTACCTTTCCTTCTTCCAGGTAAACCCTTAGACCCCTCAAATTCAACTCTGGACCTGGTAGCCAATTCCACTGCTTTTTAAATTCTTCCCCTCTAATCAGGGACTGATTTAGACCTGGGACACCAGGTGGGTGATTCCCCTCTAATCAGGGACTGATTTAGACCTGGGACACCAGGTGGGTGATTCCCCTCTAATCAGGGACTGATTTAGACCTGGGACACCAGGTGGGTGATTCCCCTCTAATCAGGGACTGATTTAGACCTGGGACACCAGGTGGGTGATTCCCCTCTAATCAGTGACTGATTTAGACCTGGGTCACCGGGTGGGTGATTCCCCTCTAATCAGGGACTGATTTAGACCTGGGACACCAGGTGGGTGATTCCTCTCTAATCAGGGACTGATTTAGACCTGGGACACCAGGTGGGTGATTCCCCTCTAATCAGGGACTGATTTAGACCTGGGACACCAGGTGGGTGATTCCCCTCTAATCAGGGACTGATTTAGACATAGGACACCAGGTGGGTGATTCCTCTCTAATCAGGGACTGATTTAGACCTGGGACACCAAGTGGGTTATTCCCCTCTAATCATGGACTGATTTAGACCTGGGACACCAGGTGGGTGATTCCCCTCTAATCAGGGACTGATTTAGACCTGGGACACCAGGTGGGTGATTCCTCTCTAATTAGGGACTGATTTAGACCTGGGACACCAGGTGGGTTATTCCCCTCTAAGCAGGGACTGATTTAGATCTGGGACACCAGGTGGGTGAAAATAATTATCAGGTAGAACAGAAAATCAGCTGTAATTCGTAGGTAGACTAGCAGTTAAGAGCATTGGGCCAGTAATCAAAAGTTTGCTGGTTCAAATCACTGGTTCAAAACCCAGAGCTGAAACATCTGTGCCCTTGAGCAAGGATCAGTTGAATACCCCTGGTCTAGACAACATGGGTAATGAAGGATCAGTTTAATACCCCTGGTCTAGACAACATGGGTAATGAAGGATCAGTTTAATACCCCTGGTCTAGACAACATGGGTAATGTAGGATCAGTTAAATACCCCTGGTCCAGACAACATGGGTAATGAAGGATCAGTTTAATACTCCTGGTCTAGACAACATGGGTAATGAAGGATCAGTTAAATACCCCTGGTCTAGACAACATGGGTAATGAAGGATCAGTTTAATACCCCTGGTCTAGACAACATGGGTAATGAAGGATCAGTTTAATACCCCTGGTCTAGACAACATGGGTAATGAAGGATCAGTTTAATACCCCTGGTCTAGACAACATGGGTAATGAAGGATCAGTTAAATACCCCTGGTCTAGACAACACGGGTAATGAAGGATCAGTTAAATACCCCTGGTCTAGACAACATGGGTAATGAAGGATCAGTTTAATACTCCTGGTCTAGACAACATGGGTAATGAAGGATCAGTTTAATACCCCTGGTCTAGACAACATGGGTAATGAAGGATTAGTTAAATACCCCTTCCGAGTATATTACTCACTAATGTCCAGTCCCCTGTTAATTCTTATGGGCAGGTGGGACGGTAGCGTCAGCCGCTGTGTCAGATTTCAAAAAGGCTTTACGGCGAAAGCAAACCATGCGATTATCTAAGGACAGCGCCCCGCATACAAACACATGAAAATCCTATTTCAACCAGGCAGGTGCTCCACAAAAGTCAGAAATAGCGATATAATTAATGCCTTACCTTTGAAGATCTTCTTCTGTTGGCACTCCAATATGTCCCAGAAACATCACAAATGGTCCTTTTGTTCGATAATGTCTTTCTTCATGTCCCAAAAATGTCAATTTATTTTGTGCTTTTGATTTCAGAAATACACCAGTTTCAACTCGCCCAATATGCCTACAAAGTGTCTAATAAGTTACCTGTAAACTTGGTCCAAACATATCAAACAACGTTCCTAATCCAACCACAGGTACCCTAAAACGTAAATAATCAACACAATTTAAGACGGCGTAAACTGTTTCTAATACCGGATAAAAACACTGTGAAGCGCGCTCCAGTTCACGCGCACCAAAAGAGTAGAGTCCACCTGGAATGACACTTAAAATGAATAGGACTACTTCTTCATTTCTCAAAAGATAAACATCGAACAATTTCTAAAGGCTGTTGACATCTATTGGTAGCCATAGGAACTGCAACCAGCTTCCTCATAATAGGGGAGTCCCATAGAAAACAATTGGAAAATCCTATGACCTCAATTATTACCCCCCTGGATGATTGGTCCTCGGGGTTTCACCTGCCATATCAGTTCGGTTATTCTCACAGACATTATTTTATCAGTTTTAGAAACGTTAGAGTGTTTTCTATCCAAATCTACCAATTATATGCATATCCTAGCTTCTGGGCCTGAGTAACAACCGGAGGTGAAAATACTGCCCCCTACCCAAGAGAGGTTAACAAAGACTACGAAATTAGGGCAGGAGTTTCTATCCAAAGAGATACCCGGGATTGTAACATACTCTGCTTCACGGAAACATGGCTAGCTGGGGACATGAGATTCTCTGATCCACCTCTACGCAGACGACACCATTCTGAATACATCTGGCCCTTGTTTGGACACTGTGTTAACTAATCTCCAAACGATCTTCAATGCCATACAACACTCCTTCCATGGCCTCCAACTGCTTTTAAATGCTAGTAAAACTAAATGCATGCTCTTCAACCGATTGCTGCCCGCACCCTCCCGCCCGACTAGCATCACTACTCTGGACTGTTCTTAGAATATGTGGACAACTATAAATACCTAGATGTCTGGCTAGACTGTAAACTCTCCTTCCAGACTCACATTAACCATCTCCAATCCAAAGGTAAATCTAGAATCGGCTTCCTATTTTGCAACAAAGCCTCCTTCACTCATGCTGCCAAACATACCCTCGTAAAACTGACTCTCCTATCGATCCTTGACTTTAATGATGTAATTTACAAAATAGCCTCCAACACTCTTCTCAACAAATTGGTTAAATAAAGGTGAAATTAAAAATGTATTCATAAAAAATACCATCTGCTAACCATGTGTATGTGACCAATAAAATTATATTTAATTTATAGCATTTCCATGCAGGAGGGAAAGTTCTTTAGCATGCCTCCACTCCCCTCCCTCCCAGGAGAAGCCCCTGACGGCAGGTCAGCCCGTCCCCTTTGGCCTGAGTCACTCTGGAATGGTCCTGCAGCCTGTGGTCAAGATGGCCCCCGGACTGCTGCCTGGAGCCTACCACATGGCCCATGTCAAGTTCCTTTCAGGTAGGAGCCTATCAGGGTGTCTGCATTCTCCGTCCTCCCTCCTCCATGACCCAGAAACCGATCAGTGGTCGAGGAGTGTGTCATTTTGTTAGTAGTCAAACGGAAGATGGTCCTCCTCTCCTCGATAGCCTCATTTGTCGAGGAAGCACAAGTGAATTTTACCAGGAAGCCACACTCCCTTTGAATCAGTTGTATAATTGGAGGAGAAAACCAAGAATACATTCCAAAACAATATGCTACATATCGTTTTACCTGTAAAATGTCTTAACTAACTTCATTTGTTTTTATCACTATACATGCATTTTGGGATCCACCCCTGTAAACATAATTTATTTTGGGATCCACCCCTGTAAACATAATTTATTATGGGATCCACCCCTGTAAACATAATTTATTATGGGATCCACCCCTGTAAACATAATTTATTATGGGATCCACCCCTGTAAACATAATGTATTTTGGGATCCATCCCTGTAAACGTAATGTATTTTGGGATCCACCCTGTAAACATCATTTATTTTGGGGTCCACCCCTGTAAACATAATTTATTTTGGGATCCACCCCTGTAAACGTCTTTAGCCTAATGGTTGGTGTGTGGATAAGGAGGGTCTTATTTTATACACGTGCATTTTCATCCACGTTCCCTCTCCTCGCTGCCTCTCCTCAATTACCTTCAACCTTTTTCAAAAGTAGGCGAAAGAGGATGGAGGAGATAAGCAAATCTCAAATCCGTGCTTCTCCACCTGCATTGCTTGCTGTTTGGGGTTTTAGGCTGGGTTTCTGTACAGCACTTTGAGATATCAGCTGATGTACGAAGGGCTATATAAATACATTTGATTTGATTTGATTGAGAAAAGGCCCTGTAGTGTGTCTGAAAGGTAGTCATGGTAACTGCATACCTGTAGTGTGTCTGAAAGGTAGTCTTGGTAACTGCATACCTGTATTGTGTCTGAAAGGTAGTCATGGTAATTGCATACCTGTAGTGTGTCTGAAAGGTAGTCATGGTAATTGCATACCTGTAGTGTGTCTGAAAGGTAGTCATGGTAACTACATACCTGTAATGTGTCTGAAAGGTAGTCATGGTAACTGCATACCTGTAATGTGTCTGAAAGGTAGTCGTGGTAACTGCATACCTGTAGTGTGTCTGAAAGGTAGTCATGGTAATTGCATACCTGTAGTGTGTCTGAAAGGTAGTCATGGTAATTGCATACCTATAGTGTGTCTGAAAGGTAGTCATGGTAACTACATACCTGTAATGTGTCTGAAAGGTAGTCATGGTAACTGCATACCTGTAATGTGTCTGAAAGGTAGTCTTGGTAACTGCATACCTGTATTGTGTCTGAAAGGTAGTCATGGTAATTGCATACCTGTAGTGTGTCTGAAAGGTAGTCATGGTAACTGCATACCTGTAGGGTGTCTGAAAGTGGGCGTTGCGAAACAGGAGGATCAAAAACAGATTGGTTGCCAATCTAGACCGTTTTGCATGGCTGCTTCCTTGTAGCATTTTAGCAAGGCAGGTTAGGAGAATTAACATGGCAGGTTAGGAGAATTAACATGGCAGGTTAGGAGAATTAACGTGGCAGGCTAGGACAACTGACGTGGCAGGCTAGGAGAACTGACGTGGCAGGCTAGGAGAACTGACGTGGCAGGCTAGGAGAACTGACGTGGCAGGCTAGGAGAACTGACGTGGCAGGCTAGGAGAACTGACGTGGCAGGCTAGGAGAACTGACGTGGCAGGCTAGGAGAACTGACGTGGCAGGCTAGGAGAGCTGACGTGGCAGAATAACTGACGTGGCAGGCTAGGAGAGCTGATGTGCCAGGAGAACTGACGTGGCAGGAGAACTGACGTGGCAGGCTAGGAGAACTGACGTGGCAGGAAAACTGACGTGGCAGGCTAGGAGAACTGACGTGGCAGGCTAGGAGAACTGACGTGGCAGGAGAACTGACGTGGCAGGCTAGGAGAACTGACGTGGCAGGAGAACTGACATGGCAGGAGAACTAACGTGGCAGGCTAGGAGAGCTGACGTGGCAGGCTAGGAGAACTGACGTGGCAGGAGAACTGACGTGGCAGGCTAGGAGAGCTGACGTGGCAGGCTAGGAGAACTGACGTGGCAGGAGAACTGACGTGGCAGGCTAGGAGAACTGACGTGGCAGGCTAGGAGAGCTGACGTGGCAGGCTAGGACAACTGACGTGGCAGGCTAGGAGAACTGAAGTGGCAGGAGAACTGACGTGGCAGGCTAGGAGAGCTGACGTGGCAGGCTAGGAGAGCTGACGTGGCAGGCTAGGACAACTGATGTGGCAGGTTAACACAACTGACGTGGCAGGCTAGGAGAACTGACGTGGCAGGCTAGGACAACTGACGTGGCAGGCTAGGAGAATTAACATGGCAGGTTAGGAGAATTAACATGGCAGGTTAGGAGAATTAACGTGGCAGGCTAGGACAACTGACGTGGCAGGCTAGGAGAACTGACGTGGCAGGCTAGGAGAACTGACGTGGCAGGCTAGGAGAACTGACGTGGCAGGCTAGGAGAACTGACGTGGCAGGCTAGGAGAACTGACGTGGCAGGCTAGGAGAGCTGACGTGGCAGGATAACTGACGTGGCAGGCTAGGAGAGCTGATGTGCCAGGAGAACTGACGTGGCAGGAGAACTGACGTGGCAGGCTAGGAGAACTGACGTGGCAGGAAAACTGACGTGGCAGGCTAGGAGAACTGACGTGGCAGGAGAACTGATGTGGCAGGTTAGGAGAACTGACGTGGCAGGAGAACTGACGTGGCAGGCTAGGAGAACTGACGTGGCAGGAGAACTGACATGGCAGGAGAACTAACGTGGCAGGCTAGGAGAGCTGACGTGGCAGGCTAGGAGAACTGACGTGGCAGGAGAACTGACGTGGCAGGCTAGGAGAGCTGACGTGGCAGGCTAGGAGAACTGACGTGGCAGGAGAACTGACGTGGCAGGCTAGGAGAACTGACGTGGCAGGCTAGGAGAGCTGACGTGGCAGGCTAGGACAACTGACGTGGAAGGCTAGGAGAACTGAAGTGGCAGGAGAACTGACGTGGCAGGCTAGGAGAGCTGACGTGGCAGGCTAGGAGAGCTGACGTGGCAGGCTAGGACAACTGATGTGGCAGGTTAACACAACTGACGTGGCAGGCTAGGAGAACTGACGTGGCAGGCTAGGACAACTGACGTGGCAGGCTAGGAGAACTGACGTGGCAGGTTAACACAACTGACGTGGCAGGTTAACACAACTGACGTGGCAGGCTAGGAGAACTGACGTGGCAGGTTAACACAACTGACGTGGCAGGCTAGGAGAACTGACGTGGCAGGCTAGGAGAACTGACGTGGCAGGCTAGGAGAACTGACGTGGCAGGCTAGGAGAACTGACGTGGCAGGCTAGGAGAACTGACGTGGCAGGTTAACACAACTGACGTGGCAGGCTAGGACAACTGACGTGGCAGGCTAGGACAACTGACGTGGCAGGCTAGGACAACTGACGTGGCAGGCTAGGACAACTGACGTGGCAGGTTAGGAGAACTGACGTGGCAGGCTAGGAGAACTGACGTGGCAGGCTAGGACAACTGACGTGGCAGGCTAGGACAACTGACGTGGCAGGCTAGGACAACTGACGTGGCAGGCTTGGACAACTGACGTGGCAGGCTAGAAGAACTGACGTGGCAGGCTAGGATAAGGAACGTAGGCTTCTATCACATAGCTCATGTCTAGTTCCTCTCAGGTCAGACCAACATGATGGACAAGGCAACCTGAATTGTGACTCACAAGTTAACATGATAAACTACCAATATAACATTGATTGGGGTAAGTCCCTGCAACAGACTAGTCTCCTCCTGCTCCTGTGAGCCGGTTAACTTACTTTATTATATACAATATTACTCTCTTTAAACATCTATCTCGCTATTTGGGTTATGTCTCCTGTCAGGTGACAGCCAGTCAGCTCAGCAGTTCCTGGATTTCTGTCTGGAGAGAGACCCGACCATCGCTGAGGTCCACCTGCTGCAGGCCAGGATACACCTCCATGAGGGAGACTACAACCTCTGCTTTCAGTGTTTGGAGACCGGAGTCAGCCACAACTTCCAGGTGACCTAGTGTAGAGACCAGACCAGAGTCAGTCACAACTTCCAGGTAAACTAGTGTAGAGACCAGAGTCAGTCACAACTTCCAGGTAAACTAGTGTAGAGACCAGACCAGAGTCAGCCACAACTTCCAGGTAAACTAGTGTAGAGACCAGACCAGAGTCAGTCACAACTTCCAGGTAAACTAGTATAGAGACCAGACCAGAGTCAGCCACAACTTCCAGGTAAACTAGTGTAGAGACCAGAGTCAGTCACAACTTCCAGGTAAACTAGTGTAGAGACCAGACCAGAGTCAGCCACAACTTCCAGGTAAACTAGTGTAGTCAGTCACAACTTCCAGGTAAACTAGTGTAGAGACAGAGTCAGCCACAACTTCCAGGTAAACTAGTGTAGAGACCAGACCAGAGTCAGTCACAACTTCCAGGTGAACTAGTGTAGAGACCAGACCAGAGTCAGCCACAACTTCCAGGTAAACTAGTGTAGTCAGTCACAACTTCCAGGTAAACTAGTGTAGAGACAGAGTCAGCCACAACTTCCAGGTAAACTAGTGTAGAGACAGAGTCAGCCACAACTTCCAGGTAAACTAGTGTAGAGACCAGACCAGAGTCAGCCACAACTTCCAGGTGAACTAGTGTAGAGACCAGACCAGAGTCAATCACAACTTCCAGGTAAACTAGTATAGAGACCAGACCAGAGTCAGCCACAACTTCCAGGTAAACTAGTGTAGAGACCAGAGTCAGTCACAACTTCCAGGTAAACTAGTATAGAGACAGAGTCAGCCACAACTTCCAGGTAAACTAGTGTAGAGACCAGACCAGAGTCAGTCACAACTTCCAGGTGAACTAGTGTAGAGACCAGACCAGAGTCAGTCACAACTTCCAGGTAAACTAGTGTAGTCAGTCACAACTTCCAGGTAAACTAGTGTAGAGACAGAGTCAGCCACAACTTCCAGGTAAACTAGTGTAGAGACCAGACCAGAGTCAGCCACAACTTACAGGTAAACTAGTGTAGAGACCAGACCAGAGTCAGCCACAACTTCCAGGTAAACTAGTGTAGAGACCAGACTAGACTCAGTCACAACTTCCAGGTAAACTAGTGTAGAGACCAGAGTCAGTCACAACTTCCAGGTAAACTAGTGTAGAGACCAGAGTCAGTCACAACTTCCAGGTAAACTAGTGTAGAGACCAGAGTCAGTCACAACTTCCAGGTAAACTAGTGTTGAGACCAGAGTCAGCCACAACTTCCAGGTAAACTAGTGTAGAGACCAGAGTCAGTCACAACTTCCAGGTAAACTAGTGTAGAGACCAGAACAGAGTCAGTCACAACTTCCAGGTAAACTAGTGTAGAGACCAGACCAGAGTCAGCCACAACTTCCAGGTAAACTAGTGTAGTCAGTCACAACTTCCAGGTAAACTAGTGTAGAGACAGAGTCAGCCACAACTTCCAGGTAAACTAGTGTAGAGACCAGACCAGAGTCAGCCACAACTTCCAGGTGAACTAGTGTAGAGACCAGACCAGAGTCAGCCACAACTTCCAGGTAAACTAGTATAGAGACCAGACCAGAGTCAGCCACAACTTCCAGGTGAACTAGTGTAGAGACCAGACCAGAGTCAGTCACAACTTCCAGGTAAACTAGTGTAGAGACCAGACTAGTCTCAGTCACAACTTCCAGGTAAACTAGTGTAGAGACCAGAGTCAGTCACAACTTCCAGGTAAACTAGTGTAGAGACCAGAGTCAGTCACAACTTCCAGGTAAACTAGTGTAGAGACCAGAGTCAGTCACAACTTCCAGGTAAACTAGTGTTGAGACCAGAGTCAGCCACAACTTCCAGGTAAACTAGTGTAGAGACCAGAGTCAGTCACAACTTCCAGGTAAACTAGTGTAGAGACCAGAGTCAGTCACAACTTCCAGGTAAACTAGTGTAGAGACCAGAGTCAGTCACAACTTCCAGGTAAACTAGTGTTGAGACCAGAGTCAGCCACAACTTCCAGGTAAACTAGTGTAGAGACCAGAGTCAGTCACAACTTCCAGGTAAACTAGTGTAGAGACCAGAACAGAGTCAGTCACAACTTCCAGGTAAACTAGTGTAGAGACCAGACCAGAGTCAGCCACAACTTCCAGGTAAACTAGTGTAGTCAGTCACAACTTCCAGGTAAACTAGTGTAGAGACAGAGTCAGCCACAACTTCCAGGTAAACTAGTGTAGAGACCAGACCAGAGTCAGCCACAACTTCCAGGTGAACTAGTGTAGAGACCAGACCAGAGTCAGCCACAACTTCCAGGTAAACTAGTATAGAGACCAGACCAGAGTCAGCCACAACTTCCAGGTGAACTAGTGTAGAGACCAGACCAGAGTCAGTCACAACTTCCAGGTAAACTAGTGTAGAGACCAGACTAGACTCAGTCACAACTTCCAGGTAAACTAGTGTAGAGACCAGAGTCAGTCACAACTTCCAGGTAAACTAGTGTAGAGACCAGAGTCAGTCACAACTTCCAGGTAAACTAGTGTAGAGACCAGAGTCAGTCACAACTTCCAGGTAAACTAGTGTTGAGACCAGAGTCAGCCACAACTTCCAGGTAAACTAGTGTAGAGACCAGAGTCAGTCACAACTTCCAGGTAAACTAGTGTAGAGACCAGAACAGAGTCAGTCACAACTTCCAGGTAAACTAGTGTAGAGACCAGACCAGAGTCAGCCACAACTTCCAGGTAAACTAGTGTAGTCAGTCACAACTTCCAGGTAAACTAGTGTAGAGACAGAGTCAGCCACAACTTCCAGGTAAACTAGTGTAGAGACCAGACCAGAGTCAGCCACAACTTCCAGGTAAACTAGTATAGAGACCAGACCAGAGTCAGCCACAACTTCCAGGTGAACTAGTGTAGAGACCAGACCAGAGTCAGCCACAACTTCCAGGTAAACTAGTATAGAGACCAGACCAGAGTCAGCCACAACTTCCAGGTGAACTAGTGTAGAGACCAGACCAGAGTCAGCCACAACTTCCAGGTGAACTAGTGTAGAGACCAGACCAGAGTCAGTCACAACTTCCAGGTGAACATGTGTAGAGACCAGAGTCAGTCACAACTTCCAGGTAAACTAGTGTAGAGACCAGACCAGAGTCAGTCACAACTTCCAGGTGAACTAGTGTAGAGACCAGACCAGAGTCAGCCACAACTTCCAGGTAAACTAGTGTAGTCAGTCACAACTTCCAGGTAAACTAGTGTAGAGACCAGAGTCAGCCACAACTTCCAGGTGAACTAGTGTAGAGACCAGACCAGAGTCAGCCACAACTTCCAGGTAAACTAGTATAGAGACCAGACCAGAGTCAGCCACAACTTCCAGGTGAACTAGTGTAGAGACCAGACCAGAGTCAGCCACAACTTCCAGGTAAACTAGTATAGAGACCAGACCAGAGTCAGCCACAACTTCCAGGTGAACATGTGTAGAGACCAGAGTCAGTCACAACTTCCAGGTAAACTAGTGTAGAGACCAGACCAGAGTCAGTCACAACTTCCAGGTGAACTAGTGTAGAGACCAGACCAGAGTCAGCCACAACTTCCAGGTAAACTAGTGTAGTCAGTCACAACTTCCAGGTAAACTAGTGTAGAGACCAGAGTCAGCCACAACTTCCAGGTGAACTAGTGTAGAGACCAGACCAGAGTCAGCCACAACTTCCAGGTGAACTAGTGTAGAGACCAGAGTCAGTCACAACTTCCAGGTAAACTAGTGTAGAGACCAGAGTCAGCCACAACTTCCAGGTAAACTAGTGTAGAGACCAGAGTCAGTCACAACTTCCAGGTAAACTAGTGTAGAGACCAGACCAGAGTCAGTCACAACTTCCAGGTAAACTAGTGTAGAGACCAGACCAGAGTCAGCCACAACTTCCAGGTAAACTAGTGTAGTCAGTCACAACTTCCAGGTAAACTAGTGTAGAGACCAGACCAGAGTCAGCCACAACTTCCAGGTAAACTAGTGTAGAGACCAGACCAGAGTCAGTCACAACTTCCAGGTGAACTAGTATAGAGACCAGACCAGAGTCAGCCACAACTTCCAGGTGAACTAGTGTAGAGACCAGACCAGAGTCAGCCACAACTTCCAGGTAAACTAGTGTAGAGACCA
Organism: Oncorhynchus kisutch; assembly: GCF_002021735.2. Taxonomy (NCBI): domain Eukaryota; kingdom Metazoa; phylum Chordata; class Actinopteri; order Salmoniformes; family Salmonidae; genus Oncorhynchus; species Oncorhynchus kisutch. Next base: position 89,606,209 of record NC_034184.2, read on the forward strand.
GACCAGAGTCAGCCACAACTTCCAGGTAAACTAGTGTAGAGACCAGACTAGACTCAGTCACAACTTCCAGGTAAACTAGTGTAGAGACCAGAGTCAGTCACAACTTCCAGGTAAACTAGTGTAGAGACCAGAGTCAGTCACAACTTCCAGGTAAACTAGTGTAGAGACCAGAGTCAGTCACAACTTCCAGGTAAACTAGTGTTGAGACCAGAGTCAGCCACAACTTCCAGGTAAACTAGTGTAGAGACCAGAGTCAGTCACAACTTCCAGGTAAACTAGTGTAGAGACCAGAACAGAGTCAGTCACAACTTCCAGGTAAACTAGTGTAGAGACCAGACCAGAGTCAGCCACAACTTCCAGGTAAACTAGTGTAGTCAGTCACAACTTCCAGGTAAACTAGTGTAGAGACAGAGTCAGCCACAACTTCCAGGTAAACTAGTGTAGAGACCAGACCAGAGTCAGTCACAACTTACAGGTAAACTAGTATAGAGACCAGACCAGAGTCAGCCACAACTTCCAGGTGAACTAGTGTAGAGACCAGACCAGAGTCAGCCACAACTTCCAGGTAAACTAGTATAGAGACCAGACCAGAGTCAGCCACAACTTCCAGGTGAACTAGTGTAGAGACCAGACCAGAGTCAGCCACAACTTCCAGGTGAACTAGTGTAGAGACCAGACCAGAGTCAGTCACAACTTCCAGGTGAACATGTGTAGAGACCAGAGTCAGTCACAACTTCCAGGTAAACTAGTGTAGAGACCAGACCAGAGTCAGTCACAACTTCCAGGTGAACTAGTGTAGAGACCAGACCAGAGTCAGCCACAACTTCCAGGTAAACTAGTGTAGTCAGTCACAACTTCCAGGTAAACTAGTGTAGAGACCAGAGTCAGCCACAACTTCCAGGTGAACTAGTGTAGAGACCAGACCAGAGTCAGCCACAACTTCCAGGTAAACTAGTATAGAGACCAGACCAGAGTCAGCCACAACTTCCAGGTGAACTAGTGTAGAGACCAGACCAGAGTCAGCCACAACTTCCAGGTAAACTAGTATAGAGACCAGACCAGAGTCAGCCACAACTTCCAGGTGAACTAGTGTAGAGACCAGACCAGAGTCAGCCACAACTTCCAGGTAAACTAGTGTAGAGACCAGACCAGAGTCAGTCACAACTTCCAGGTGAACTAGTGTAGAGACCAGACCAGAGTCAGCCACAACTTCCAGGTGAACTAGTGTAGAGACCAGACCAGAGTCAGCCACAACTTCCAGGTGAACTAGTGTAGAGACCAGACCAGAGTCAGTCACAACTTCCAGGTGAACATGTGTAGAGACCAGAGTCAGTCACAACTTCCAGGTAAACTAGTGTAGAGACCAGACCAGAGTCAGTCACAACTTCCAGGTGAACTAGTGTAGAGACCAGACCAGAGTCAGCCACAACTTCCAGGTAAACTAGTGTAGTCAGTCACAACTTCCAGGTAAACTAGTGTAGAGACCAGAGTCAGCCACAACTTCCAGGTGAACTAGTGTAGAGACCAGACCAGAGTCAGCCACAACTTCCAGGTGAACTAGTGTAGAGACCAGAACAGAGTCAGCCACAACTTCCAGGTAAACTAGTGTAGAGACCAGACCAGACTCAGTCACAACTTCCAGGTAAACTAGTGTAGAGACCAGAGTCAGTCACAACTTCCAGGTAAACTAGTGTAGAGACCAGAGTCAGTCACAACTTCCAGGTAAACTAGTGTAGAGACCAGAGTCAGCCACAACTTCCAGGTAAACTAGTGTAGAGACCAGAGTCAGTCACAACTTCCAGGTAAACTAGTGTAGAGACCAGACCAGAGTCAGTCACAACTTCCAGGTAAACTAGTGTAGAGACCAGACCAGAGTCAGTCACAACTTCCAGGTAAACTAGTATAGAGACCAGACCAGAGTCAGCCACAACTTCCAGGTGAACTAGTATAGAGACCAGACCAGAGTCAGCCACAACTTCCAGGTGAACTAGTGTAGAGACCAGACCAGAGTCAGTCACAACTTCCAGGTGAACTAGTGTAGAGACCAGACCAGAGTCAGCCACAACTTCCAGGTAAACTAGTGTAGTCAGCCACAACTTCCAGGTAAACTAGTGTAGAGACCAGACCAGAGTCAGTCACAACTTCCAGGTAAACTAGTGTAGTCAGTCACAACTTCCAGGTAAACTAGTGTAGAGACAGAGTCAGCCACAACTTCCAGGTAAACTAGTGTAGAGACAGAGTCAGCCACAACTTCCAGGTAAACTAGTGTAGAGACCAGACCAGAGTCAATCACAACTTCCAGGTAAACTAGTGTAGAGACCAGACCAGAGTAAGTCACAACTTCCAGGTAAACTAGTGTAGAGACCAGACCAGAGTAAGTCACAACTTCCAGGTAAACTAGTGTAGAGACCAGACCAGAGTCAGCCACAACTTCCAGGTAAACTAGTGTAGAGACCAGACCAGAGTCAGTCACAACTTCCAGGTGAACTAGTATAGAGACCAGACCAGAGTCAGCCACAACTTCCAGGTGAACTAGTGTAGAGACCAGACCAGAGTCAGCCACAACTTCCAGGTAAACTAGTGTAGAGACCAGACTAGACTCAGTCACAACTTCCAGGTAAACTAGTGTAGAGACCAGAGTCAGTCACAACTTCCAGGTAAACTAGTGTAGAGACCAGAGTCAGTCACAACTTCCAGGTAAACTAGTGTAGAGACCAGAGTCAGTCACAACTTCCAGGTAAACTAGTGTTGAGACCAGAGTCAGCCACAACTTCCAGGTAAACTAGTGTAGAGACCAGAGTCAGTCACAACTTCCAGGTAAACTAGTGTAGAGACCAGAACAGAGTCAGTCACAACTTCCAGGTAAACTAGTGTAGAGACCAGACCAGAGTCAGCCACAACTTCCAGGTAAACTAGTGTAGTCAGTCACAACCTCCAGGTAAACTAGTGTAGAGACAGAGTCAGCCACAACTTCCAGGTAAACTAGTGTAGAGACCAGACCAGAGTCAGCCACAACTTCCAGGTAAACTAGTATAGAGACCAGACCAGAGTCAGCCACAACTTCCAGGTGAACTAGTGTAGAGACCAGACCAGAGTCAGCCACAACTTCCAGGTAAACTAGTATAGAGACCAGACCAGAGTCAGCCACAACTTCCAGGTAAACTAGTATAGAGACCAGACCAGAGTCAGCCACAACTTCCAGGTAAACTAGTGTAGTCAGTCACAACTTCCAGGTAAACTAGTGTAGAGACCAGACCAGAGTCAGCCACAACTTCCAGGTAAACTAGTATAGAGACCAGACCAGAGTCAGCCACAACTTCCAGGTGAACTAGTGTAGAGACCAGACCAGAGTCAGCCACAACTTCCAGGTAAACTAGTATAGAGACCAGACCAGAGTCAGCCACAACTTCCAGGTGAACTAGTATAGAGACCAGACCAGAGTCAGCCACAACTTCCAGGTGAACTAGTGTAGAGACCAGACCAGAGTCAGTCACAACTTCCAGGTGAACTAGTGTAGAGACCAGACCAGAGTCAGCCACAACTTCCAGGTAAACTAGTGTAGTCAGCCACAACTTCCAGGTAAACTAGTGTAGAGACCAGACCAGAGTCAGTCACAACTTCCAGGTGAACTAGTGTAGAGACCAGACCAGAGTCAGCCACAACTTCCAGGTAAACTAGTGTAGTCAGCCACAACTTCCAGGTAAACTAGTGTAGAGACAGAGTCAGCCACAACTTCCAGGTAAACTAGTGTAGAGACCAGACCAGAGTCAGCCACAACTTCCAGGTAAACTAGTGTAGTCAGTCACAACTTCCAGGTAAACTAGTGTAGTCAGTCACAACTTCCAGGTAAACTAGTATAGAGACCAGACCAGACTCAGTCACAACTTCCAGGTAAATAGATGGGTACTTTCACTGTAGGGGGATTGATTGTGTTACATAAAGGTGTACATTAAGAATTAAGTGTATCCAGCATCACCCCTCCCCTTCTCTCTTTCTCCCTCTCTCCTTCTCTCCATCCCTCCACCTCTCCCTCTTTCCATCCCTCCCCCTCTCTCCCTCTCTCCATCCCTCCACCTCTCCCTCTTTCCATCCCTCCCTCTCTCCCTCTTTCCATCCCTCCACCTCTCCCTCTTTCCATCCCTCCACCTCTCCCTCTTTCCATCCCTCCCTCTCTCCCTCTTTCCATCCCTCCCTCTCTCCCTCTTTCCATCCCTCCCTCTCTCCCCCTTTCCATCCCTCCCCCTCTCTCTTTCTCCCTCTCTCCCTCTCCTCATCCCTCCCTCTCTCCCTCTTTCCATCCCTCGCTCTCTCCCTCTTTCCATCCCTCTCCCTCTTTCCATCCCTCTCTCTCTTTCCATCCCTCCCTCTCTCCCTCTTTCCATCCCTCCCTCTCTCCCTCTTTCCATCCCTCCCTCTCTCCCTCTTTCCATCCCTTCCTCTCTCTCTCTTTCCATCCCTCCCTCTCTCTCTTTCTTCCTCTCTCCCTTTTTCCTTCCCTCCACCTCTCCCTCTTTCCATCCCTCTCCCTCTCCTCATCCCTCCCTCTCCCCCTCTTTCCATCCCTCGCTCTCTCCCTCTTTCCATCCCTCTCCCTCTTTCCATCCCTCCCTCTCTCCCTCTTTCCATCCCTCTCCCATCCCTTCCTCTCTCCCTCTTTCCATCCCTCCTTCTTTCCATCCCTCTCCCTCTTTCCATCCCTCTCCCTCTTTCCATCCCCTCCTCTCTCCCTCTTTCCATCCCTCTCCCTCTTTCCATCCCTCCCGCTCTCTCTCTTTCTCCCTCTCTCCCTCTTTCCATCCCTCTCCCATCCCTTCCTCTCTCCCTCTTTCAATCCCTCTCTCTTTCCATCCCTCCCTCTCTCCCTCTTTCCATCCCTCCCTCTCTCTCTCCTTCTCTCCCTCTTTCCATCCCTCTCCCTCTTTCCATCCATCCCTCCTTTTCTCTCTTTCTCCCTCTCTCCCTCTCTCCATCCCTCCCTCTCTCTCTTTCTCCCTCTCTCTTTCCATCCCTCCACCTCTCTCTTTCCATCCCTCCCCATCTCTCTCTTTCCATCCCGCCCTCTCTCCCTCTTTCCATCCCTCCACCTCTCCCTCTGTCCATCCCTCCACCTCTCCCTCTGTCCATCCCTCCACCTCTCCCTCTGTCCATCCCTCCACCTCTCCCTCTGTCCATCCCTCCACCTCTCCCTCTGTCCATCCCTCCACCTCTCCCTCTGTCCATCCCTCCACCTCTCCCTCTGTCCATCCCTCCACCTCTCCCTCTGTCCATCCCTCCACCTCTCCCTCTGTCCATCCCTCCACCTCTCCCCCTTTCCATCCCTCCCTCTCTCCCTCTTTCCATCCCTCCCTCTCTCCCTCTTTCCATCCCTCCACCTCTCTCTCTTTCCATCCCTCCACCTCTCTCTCTTTCCATCCCTCCACCTCTCTCTCTTTCCATCCCTCCCTCCCCCTCTCTCTTTCTCCCTCTATCCCTCTTTCCATCCCTCCACCTCTCTCTCTTTCCATCCCTCCCTCCCCCTCTCTCTTTCTCCCTCTCTCCCTCCCTCCACCTCTCTCTACCCTTCCCTAGGTGCTAGATTTCCCCCAGTACCACCAACTCAAAGCCCGTGCATTGCGGGGTGTTGGAGAGCTGGAGGAGGCTATCAAGTCCCTGAAGGTGGCGATGGGGATCCAAGCAGTGAGTGGGAGAGAGGCCCACGTCAGCAACAGTGAACGTGTGTCTGTGTTCCTGGAGCTGGCTGAGGCACTGAGACTACACGGAGAACCGGTACACTACATTTATACATCGATTGATTGACTGACTGGTTGATTGATTACTACTTTGCTTATGGTAGTCCATCATGTCCCATGATTACTTCCTTCCCCTTCTACCTATATTGATGGCTTTTACTTTGGCTATAGAGTCCAATGCTCTAGTCACATGTTCAGTTTTGGTTAGTTTGTGGAAGTGCATTTTCTGACCTCATGCAATCCTGTAACACTTTCATGGCTGTGACCCACACTTCTCATCTTCTGCACTTCTTACTAGCAGAGCTGGTGCCAGGTAGACAGTGCAGTGTGTGTCTATAAACCCCTTCCATCCCTCCTCCTCTCCTGCCAGGATGAGTCGACCATGGTGCTGCAGGACGCTATCGTGGCGTTCGCTGGTACCCCAGAGGAGATCTGTGTGACAATAGCTAACGTGGATATGGCCTTGGCTAAAGATGACCTGGACACAGCCCTCAGCGTCCTCAGAGGCATCACACCGGACCAGGTTGTGAAGACACTGTTCCGTTCTTTCTAACTGAATGGGCAATAGAGAACATCTTCCTTTTCTTCTTGTTCTCTTCAGACGCACTACGCAGCGGCCAAGGAGAAGATGGCCCTCATATACCTGCAGAAACGCAAAGACAAGAAGCTGTACATAGCCTGCTATAGGGAGATCAGGGACGAACTACCCGGGCCTCAGTCCTCTATCCTTCTGGGGGACGCCTACATCAATGTACAAGAGGTAAAACAAGAGCTGCTCATCTGTAACTCAGTAGGTAGATCATGGAACTTGGTCTTCTCTAACTCAGTAGGTAGATCATGGACCTTGGTCCTCTGTAACTCAGTAGGTAGATCATGGATCTTGGTCCTCTGTAACTCAGTAGGTAGATCATGGATCTTGGTCCTCTGTAACTCAGTAGGTAGATCATGGATCTTGGTCCTCTGTAACTCAGTTGGTAGATCATGGATCTTGGTCCTCTGTAACTCAGTAGGTAGATCATGGATCTTGGTCCTCTGTAACTCAGTAGGTAGATCATGGATCTTGGTCCTCTGTAACTCAGTAGGTAGATCTTGGTCCTCTGTAACTCAGTAGGTAGATCATAGATCTTGGTCCTCTGTAACTCAGTAGGTAGATCATGGATCTTGGTCCTCTGTAACTCAGTAGGTAGATCATGGATCTTGGTCCTCTGTAACTCAGTAGGTAGATCATGGATCTTGGTCCTCTGTAACTCAGTAGGTAGATCATGGATCTTGGTCCTCTGTAACTCAGTAGGTAGATCATGGATCTTGGTCCTCTGTAACTCAGTAGGTAGATCATGGATCTGGAAATGGCAGGATAGTGGGTTTGATTTCTGGGCCCACCCATAGGTCCAAATCAATAATAATATGCACCATTACTGTAATTGGATTAAAGAGGGTGTTAAATGTTTTAACTGTCTCACCAGTAGTACCTTGTGTACTGCGTATTATTGACTGTCCACATCACGTTAGTAGGGCTTTGCAAATGCATTGGCACGGACAGGTATATCAAATATCACATTTCTATTCTGCAGCCAGAGAGAGCTATTGAGGTGTATCAAGAGGCAATGAGCTGGACGGTTCGGGATGCAACCCTGTGGAGAAAGATGGGCCGAGCCTATGTGAAGAGCCATCAGTACAACCAGGTATTGTAGACGGGAAAGGCTGCGGCAAAGATTCAAGCACAAATACTGCTCAGTGCTCACACAGAACATTCTTTCTTTCCTTTTTACACTATTTCTCAAGAGTGAAAGCTCTATTTGTTTGCCATTTTACTAAGGAATGTTATCATACTGTTTCCCTCCCTCCTCACTCTATTTCTTACCTGATTGGTCCTGCAGGCTGTCAGTCACTGAGTGTTTATATGTAACCTGATTGGCTTCCACCACACGTCTCATCAGCAAAGAGTTCCTTGGGGCTGTGTCGTCTCCATCTTGGGGCTGTGTCGTCTCCATCTTGGGGCTGTGTCGTCCATCTTGGGGCTGTGTCGTCCATCTTGGGGCTGTGTCGTCCATCTTGGGGCTGTGTCGTCCATCTTGGGGCTGTGTCGTCCATCTTGGGGCTGTGTCGTCCATCTTGGGGCTGTGTCATCCCCATCTTGGGGCTGTGTCATCCCCATCTTGGGGCTGTGTCGTCCCCATCTTGGGGCTGTGTCGTCCATCTTGGGGCTGTGTCGTCCCCATCTTGGGGCTGTGTCGTCCATCTTGGGGCTGTGTCGTCCCCATCTTGGGGCTGTGTCGTCCCCATCTTGGGGCTGTGTCGTCCCCATCTTGGGGCTGTGTCGTCCCCATCTTGGGGCTGTGTCGTCCCCATCTTGGGGCTGTGTCGTCCCCATCTTGGGGCTGTGTCGTCCCCATCTTGGGGCTGTGTCGTCCCCATCTTGGGGCTGTGTCGTCCATCTTGGGGCTGTGTCGTCCATCTTGGGGCTGTGTCGCCCCCATCTTGGGGCTGTGTTGTCCATCTTGGGGCTGTGTCATCCATCTTGGGGCTGTGTTGTCCATCTTGGGGCTGTGTCATCATGATGACAACAAGGCCTCCAGGACTGAAGTTTCTCTTAGCTTGGTCCACTTTTTCCTCTCCTGCATAAGTGGAAGATACTCCCTGATCCCCCATAGTGGCTCCAGACGGAGGGTTGAGTGACCATTTCACTCCTTCCTAATGCATTTTGAATCTTGTTGTGATCCAGCTCTTTCAGAGCTTCTCCTAGCTCTCTGTGTGTTCCAACAAAGTTGGTGTTATTGTCTGTTCTGATACTTGTTACTGGGCCTCTTCGACATATGAACCTGTGCAGGACTTTGATGCAGGAATCAGTATCCAGATAACTAGCTACTTCTAGGTGGACAACTCAACTCACAAGGCAACTAAAGATCACACCATACCGCTTCACATGAACGCGGCCTCGCTTCACCTTTATGGGGCTGAAGTAATCTATGCCCACATGTGTGAAAGGCGGCAAATCAGGTGACACCCGATCTTGTGGAAGGTCGGCCATCTTCTGTTCTCCAGCTCTAGCTTGCATCCGCCTGCAGAAGACACCACTCTTAAGGATCTTCCTTGCTAAGGAGTTGGCACAGGGTATCCAATATCGCTGGCGTAGTCTAGAAAGCATGTGACCTCTCCCAGAGTGGCCAACCTGCTCATGGATGTGGAGTAAGATCAGTCTGGAGATGTAGGAGTCTTTGGGAAGGATCATGGGATTCTTTAGTTCATAGCAGCTTTGCTTAACTTTCCTCCCACTCTCAGAATGCCATTTTCAACAATTGGGTAACGTTTACAGATTGAGCTGCTTCCCTCGGCACATTGTCTTCCTTTCACAACAAGTGCAATTTCTGGTTTAAAGTAGAACGTGTTTAAAGTGTCTTTGCTTAAATCGGATGATGACCGTTTCTGCTTCATCTAGGTCATCCACAGACAGACTTTCTTTTCCAAAAATCAGTTTGAACTTGTTCATTTGTTCCTTCAGTGAGTTTGTTAGACTCTGATCTGATCCTGGATCAGTTTTTGTGAACTCCTTTGCTGGCTTAACTGTAGAAGAAGTCTCTTCAGTTTCAGCATCCAGGCATCTGATTTCTTCAAGCTGTTCCATGTTGAATAGTACTCAATCAGTTTGCTGGTCGGACTCTTTTCTTCCACACTGTTTACGATTACGTCTTTTCTCACCTCTGGATCATCCGGAGGGATGGAGTCAAGCTCCTCGGGACTTTGGGCCATTGTGTTCCTGTTTTCTCCAGGAATTCTGGTCCTTTGCGCCACCTCTTTGAGTTCAGGAAAGTTTCAACATATAATCCTCTTCAGGCATCGTCGGCTGGGTTGTGTTTGGAGTTCGAATACCTCCACTGTTTTGCTTTCGGTAGGTCACGGATCATTGCAACCGTATTAGCCACAAAGGTATGGAATCTCTTGGTATCATTGCGGATGTATGTTTGCACAGACTGGCTGTCCAGGAAGTGGACTCCTCCAGTTCAATCTGGAGCTCCACCCTTAACATCCTGTCCACTCAAATTAAATCAATTTGAATTTGTCACGTGCTGAATACAACAGGTGTAGACCTTAGTGAAATGCTTACTTAGCCCTTAACTAACAATGCAGTTTTAAGAAAATACCAAAAAAAAAAAGTAAAAGGTAAGAATAACAAATAATTAAAGAGCCGCAGTAAATAACAATAGCGAGGCTATATATTTTATTTATTTATTTTATTTTACCTTTATTTAACCAGGTAGGCAAGTTGAGAACAAGTTCTCATTTACAATTGCGACCTGGCCAAGATAAAGCAAAGCAGTTCGACAGATAAAACGACACAGAGTTACACATGGAGTAAAAACAAACATACAGTCAATAATGCAGTATAAACAAGTCTATATACAATGTGAGCAAATGAGGTGAGAAGGGAGGTAAAGGCAAAAAAGGCCAAGATGGCAAAGTAAATACAATATAGCAAGTAAAATACTGGAATGGTAGTTTTGCAATGGAAGAATGTGCAAAGTAGAAATAAAAAAATAATGGGGTGCAAAGGAGCAAAATAAATAAATAAATTAAAATTAAATACAGTTGGGAAAGAGGTAGTTGTTTGGGCTAAATTATAGGTGGGCTATGTACAGGTGCAGTAATCTGTGAGCTGCTCTGACAGTTGGTGCTTAAAGCTAGTGAGGGAGATAAGTGTTTCCAGTTTCAGAGATTTTTGTAGTTCGTTCCAGTCATTGGCAGCAGAGAACTGGAAGGAGAGGCGGCCAAAGAAAGAATTGGTTTTGGGGGTGACTAGAGAGATATACCTGCTGGAGCGTGTGCTACAGGTGGGAGATGCTATGGTGACCAGCGAGCTGAGATAAGGGGGGACTTTACCTAGCAGTGTCTTGTAGATGACATGGAGCCAGTGGGTTTGGCGACGAGTATGAAGCGAGGGCCAGCCAACGAGAGCGTACAGGTCGCAATGGTGGGTAGTATATGGGGCTTTGGTGATAAAACGGATTGCACTGTGATAGACTGCATCCAATTTGTTGAGTAGGGTATTGGAGGCTATTTTGTAAATGACATCGCCAAAGTCGAGGATTGGTAGGATGGTCAGTTTTACAAGGGTATGTTTGGCAGCATGAGTGAAGGATGCTTTGTTGCGAAATAGGAAGCCAATTCTAGATTTAACTTTGGATTGGAGATGTTTGATATGGGTCTGGAAGGAGAGTTTACAATCTAACCAGACACCTAAGTATTTGTAGTTGTCCACGTATTCTAAGTCAGAGCCGTCCAGAGTAGTGATGTTGGACAGGCGGGTAGGTGCAGGCAGCGATCGGTTGAAGAGCATGCATTTAGTTTTACTTGCATTCAAGAGCAATTGGAGGCCACGGAAGGAGAGTTGTATGGCATTGAAGCTTGCCTGGAGGGTTGTTAACACAGTGTCCAGAGAAGGGCCGGAAGTATACAGAATGGTGTCGTCTGCGTAGAGGTGGATCAGGGACTCACCAGCAGCAAGAGCGACCTCATTGATGTATACAGAGAAGAGAGTCGGTCCAAGAATTGAACCCTGTGGCACCCCCATAGAGACTGCCAGAGGTCCGGACAGCAGACCCTCCGATTTGACACACTGAACTCTATCAGAGAAGTAGTTGGTGAACCAGGCGAGGCAATCATTTGAGAAACCAAGGCTGTCGAGTCTGCCGATGAGGATATGGTGATTGACAGAGTCGAAAGCCTTGGCCAGATCAATGAATACGGCTGCACAGTAATGTTTCTTATCGATGGCGGTTAAGATATCGTTTAGGACCTTGAGCGTGGCTGAGGTGCACCCATGACCAGCTCTGAAACCAGATTGCATAGCAGAGGGTACCGGTATACGGGGGTACCGGTACAATGTCAATGTGCGGGGGCACCAGTGTCGAGGTAATGGAGGTAATATGTACATGTAGGTAGAGTTATTAAAGTGACTGCATAGATAATAGAGTAGCAGCAGCGTTCCAGAGGGAGGTGGGGAGGGGGGGGGCAATGCAAATAGTCTGGGTCGCCATTTGATTAGCTGTTCAGGAGTCTTATTGCTTGGGGGTAGAAGCTCTTTAGAAGCCTTTTGCACCTAGACTTGGCTCTCCGGTACCGCTTGCCGTGCATTAGCAGAGGGAACAGTCTATGACTAGGGTGGTTGGAGTCTTTGACAATTTTTAGGGCCTTCCTCTGACACCGCCTGGTATAGAGGTCCTGGATGGCAGGAAGCTTGGCCCCAGTGATGCACTGGGTTGTACACACTACCCTCTGTAGTGCCTTGTGGTGCAACCAGTCAGGATGCTCTCGATGGTGCAGCAGTATAACTTTTTGAGGGTCTGAGGACCCATGACAAATCTTTTCAGTCTCCTGAGGGGGAAACGGTGTTGTCGTGCCCTCTTCACGATTGTCTTGGTGTATTTGGACCATGATAGTTTATTGGTGATGTGGACACCAAGGACCTCTCGACCTGCTCCACTACAGCCGTGTCAATGTGGATGGGGGCGTGTTCGGCCCTCCTTTTCCTGTAGTCCTCAATCATCTCCTTTGTCTTGCTCACGTTGAAGGGAGAGGTTGTTGTTCTGGCACCACACTGCCAGGTCTCTGACCTCCTCCCTATAGGCTGTCTCGTCATTGTCGGTGATCAGGCCAGCCGCTGATGGTGTTGGAGTCGTGCTTGGCCACGCAGTCGTGGGTGAACAGGGAGTACAGGACAGAGCACGCACCCCTGAGGGACCCCTGTGTTGAGGATCAGCGTGGCAGATGTGTTGTTGCCTACCCTTACCACCTGGGGACATCCCGTCAGGAAGTCCAGGATCCAGTTGCAGAGGGAGGTGTTTATCTAACCCAATTGGTCTTGCAGGCTGTCCGTCACTATGAGAGTATTTATATCTAACCCAATTGGTCTTGCAGGCTGTCCGTCACTATGAGAGTATTTATATCTAACCCAATTGGTCTTGCAGACTGTCCGTCACTATGAGAGTATTTATATCTAACCCAATTGGTCTTGCAGACTGTCAGTCACTATGAGAGTATTTATATCTAACCCAATTGGTCTTGCAGGCTGTCTGTCACTATGAGAGTATTTATATCTAACCCAATTGGTCTTGCAGGCTGTCCGTCACTATGAGAGCGCAGTGAAGCTGGGCGGTCATGACTCTCTGGTGGTGGACCTGGTAGAGCTGCTACTGAAGCTGCGTCACTATGGCAAGGCCCAGAGGACTCTGATGACCGCTCTGCACTGTGATGATGGTACACTGACCGTCTCCAGCCTGAGGAGCAACGTACAGTACTTTCTGCTGCTAGCCAGAGCACACTATGCTGACCAGGGATCAGTCCAGGACACACTAGAGAAGGTAAGGCTTAGAGTTACTCTGGAGAAGGTTAGCTTTAGGGTTACTATGGAGAAGGTCAGGGTTAGAGTTAGGGTTAATCTGGAGAAGGCCCAGGTTAGGGTTACTCTGGAGAATGTCAGGGTTAGAGTTAGGGTTACTATGGTGAATGTCAGGGTTAGAGTTACTACGGAGAAGGTCAGGGTTAGAGTTAGGGTTACTCTGGAGAAGGCCCAGGTTAGGGTTACTCTGGAGAAGTTCTGGGTTAGAGTTGGGGTTAATCTGGAGAAGGCCCAGGTTAGGGTTACTATGGAGAAGGTCAGGGTTAGAGTTAGGGTTACACTGGAGAAGGCCCAGGTTAGGGTTACTCTGGAGAAGGTCAGGGTTAGAGTTAGGGTTAATCTGGAGAAGGTCAGGGTTAGGGTTACTATGAAGAAAGTTAGTGTTAAGGTTACTCTGGAGAAGGTTAGCGTTAGGGTTACTCTGGAGAAGGTTAGGGTTAGGGTTACTATGGAGAAGGTTAGAGTTAGGGTTACTATGGAGAAGGTTAGGGTTACTCTGGAGAAGGTTAGCGTTAGGGTTACTCTGGAGAAGGTTAGGGTTACTATGGAGAAGGTTAGAGTTAGGGTTACTATGGAGAAGGTTAGGGTTACTCTGGAGAAGGTCAGCGTTAGGGTTACTCTGGAGAGGGTTAGGGTTACTATGGAGAAGGTTAGGGTTAGGGTTACTATGGAGAAGGTTAGTGTTAGGGTTACGATGGAGAAGGTTAGCGTTAGGGTTACTCTGGAGAAGGTTAGGGTTACTATGGAGAAGGTTAGCATTAGGGTTACTCTGGAGAAGGTTAGGGTTACTATGGAGAAGGTTAGAGTTAGGGTTACTCTGGAGAAGGTTAGAGTTAGGGTTACTCTGGAGAAGGTTAGAGTTAGGGTTACTCTGGAGAAGGTTAGGGTTAGGGTTACTATGGAGAAGGTTAGCGTTAGGGTTATCTGGAGAAGGTTGGACTCACTACGCTGATCAGTCCAGGACCTCTTGGAGAAGGTCTTAGAACAATGACATGTTGATACTGACAACATTAACACAAGTGGAAAATGACTGTAACAGACAGTACAGTAACTAGTATCGTGTGAGGAGCACTTCCTTTACAAATGGGCTGTGTTCCACGGTGTTTGTCTCTCCCAGGCCCACAGTGTCCAGGTGAGTGTCCTGAAGCGGTGTCAGACAGAGCGCCCAGAGCTGCTGGAGCAGGAGAGAACCGTGCTGTGTTCCATCTGTTGTCAGCTGGCCAGACACTACCGTAGCAGGACCGCTGTAGACAGGACCAAGTATTACTACAACCAGGCTATAGTAGCCATCGGGAGAACAGACAAGGTTAATATTACTACAACCAGGCTATAGTAGCCATCGGGAGAACAGACAAGGTTAATATTACTACAACCAGGCTATAGTAGCCATCAGGAGAACAGACAACAAGGTTAGTATTACTACAACCAGGCTATAGTAGCCATCGGGAGAACAGACAAGGTTAGTATTACTACAACCAGGCTATAGTAGCCATCAGGAAAACAGACAACAAGGTTTGTATTACTACAACCAGGCTATAGTAGCCATCAGGAGAACAGACAACAAGGTTTGTATTACTACAACCAGGCTATAGTAGCCATCAGGAGAACAGACAACAAGGTTATTATTACTACAACCAGGCTATAGTAGCCATCAGGAGAACAGACAACAAGGTTATTATTACTACAACCAGGCTATAGTAGCCATCAGGAGAACAGACAACAAGGTTAGTATTACTACAACCAGGCTATAGTAGCCATCAGGAGAACAGACAACAAGGTTATTATTACTACAACCAGGCTATAGTAGCCATCAGGAGAACAGACAACAAGGTTTGTATTACTACAACCAGGCTATAGTAGCCATCAGGAGAACAGACAACAAGGTTATTATTACTATAACCAGGCTATAGTAGCCATCAGGAGAACAGACAAGATTAATATTACTACAACCAGGCTATAGTAGCCATCAGTTGAACAGACAAGGTTAATATTACTACAACCAGGCTATAGTAGCCATCAGGAGAACAGACAACAAGGTTAGTATTACTACAACCAGGCTATAGTAGCCATCAGGAGAACAGACAAGGTTAGTATTACTACAACCAGGCTATAGTAGCCATCAGGAGAACAGACAACAAGGTTAGTATTACTACAACCAGGCTATAGTAGCCATCAGGACAACAGACAAGGTTAGAATTACTACAACCAGGCTATAGTAGCCATCAGGAGAATAGACAACAAGGTTAGTATTACTACAACCAGGCTATAGTAGCCATCAGGAGAACAGACAGGAGGTGAGGAGTGTGGGCAGTTTGTCTTGTTGTTTTCTCTGTGACTAGAGAACTGATCTAGCATGTGTGTGTGTGTATATATACAGTTGAAGTCTGAAGTTTACATACACCTTAGCCAAATAAATTTAAACTCAGTTTTTCACAATTCCTGACATTTAATCCTAGTAAATATTCCCTGTTTTAGGTCAGTTAGGATCACCACTTTATTTTAAGAATGTGAAATGTCAGAATAATAGTAGAGAGAATGATTTATTTCAGCTTTTAATTATTTCATTACATTCCCAGTGGGTCAGAAGTTTACAAACACTGAATTAGTATTTGGTGGCATTGCCTTTAAATTGTTTAACTTGGGTCAAACGTTTCGGGTAGCCTTCCACAAGCTTCCCACAATAAGTTGTGTGAATTTTGGCCCATTCCTCCTGACAGAGCTGGTGTGACTGAGTCAGGTTTGTAGGCCTCCTTGCTCGCACGCGCTTTTTCAGTTCTGCCCACAAATTGTCTATAGGAATGAGGTCAGGGCTTTGTGATGGCCACTCCAATACCTTAACTTTGTTGTCCTTAAGCCATTTTGACACAACTTTGGAAGTATGCTTGGGGTCATTGTCCATTTGGAAGACCCATTTGCAACCAAGCTTTAACTTCCTGATTGATGTCTTGAGATGTTGCTTCAATATATCCACATAATTTTCCAGCCTCATGAAGCCATCTATTTTGTGATGTGCACCCGTCCCTCCTGCAGCAAAGCACCCCCACAACATGATGCTGCCACCCCCACAACATGATGCTGCCACCCCCACAACATGATCCTGCACCCCCACAACATGATGCTGCCACCCCCACAACATGATGCTGCTCCCCCTTTTTCCTCCAAACATAATGATGGTCATTACGGCCAAACAGTTCTATTTTTGTTTGATCAGACCAGAGGACATTTCTCCAAAAAGCATGATCTTTGTCCCCATGTGCAGTTGCAAACCGTAGTCTGGCTTTTTTATGGCAATTTTGGAGCAGTGGTTTCTTACTTGCGGAGCAGCTTTTCAGGTTATGTAGATATAGGACTCATTTTACTGTGGATATAGATACTTTTGTACCTGTTTCCTCCAACATCTTCACAAGGTCCTTTGCTGTTGTTCTGGGATTGATTTGCACTTTTTGCACCAAAGTACGTTCATCTCTAGGAGACAGAATGCATCTCCTTCCTGATCGGTATAACGGCTGCGTGGTCCCATGGTGTTTATACTTGCGTACTATTGTTTGTACAGATGAACGTGGTTCCTTCAGGCATTTGGCAATTGCTCCCAAGGATGAACCAGACTTTTTTTAGGTCTTGGCTGATTTCTTTTGAATCTCCCATGATGTCAAGCAAAGAGGCACTGAGTTTGAAGGTAGGCCTTGAAATACATCCACAGGTACACCTCCAATTGACTCAAATGACATCAATTAGCCTATCAGAAGCTTTTAAATCCATGACATCATTTTCTGGAATTTAAAGTTTAAAGGCACAGTCAACTTAGTGTATGTAAACCTCTGACCCACTGGAATTGTGATACAGTGAATTATAAGTGAAATAATCTGTCTGTAAACAATTGTTGGAAAAATGACTTGTGTCTTGCACAAAGGAGATGTCCTAACCGACTTGCCAAAACTATAGTTTGTTAACAAGAAAGTTGTGGAGTGGTTGAAAAATGAGTTTTAATGACTCCAACCTAAGTGGATGTAAACTTCCGACTTCAACTGTATCTATATTCTGGAGATCTGATCTATATCTTCAACTGTATCTATATTCTGTAGATCTGATCTATATCTTCAACTGTTTCTATATTCTGTAGATCTGATCTATATCTTCAACTGTATCTATATTCTGGAGATCTGATCTATATCTTCAACTGTTTCTATATTCTGTAGATCTGATCTATATCTTCAACTGTATCTATATTCTGGAGATCTGATCTATATCTTCAACTGTATCTATATTCTGTAGATCTGATCTATGCTCCCCTCTCAGATCCGTCTGGAGTTAGCCCAGTTTTACCTGGAGAATGGGAAGACGGACGAAGCCCTGATGCAGGTTGAAGAGGTGCTGGCGAAGGATGCCCTCCACCCTGACGCCACAATGGTACAATCCTCTCGCCTCTATATACACTATATATGCAAAAGTATGCGGACACCCCGTTCAAATTAGTGGATTCAGATATTTCAGCCACACCCGTTGCTGACAGGTGTATACAATTGAGCACACAGCCATGCAATCTCCATAGACAAACATTGGCAGTAGAATGGCCTTACTGAAGAGCTCAGTGACTTCAAACGTGGCACCGTCATGGGATGCCACCTTTCCAATAAGTCAGTTCGTCAAATTTCTGCCCTGCTATAGATGCCCCGGTCAACTGTAAGTGCTGTTATTGTGAAGTGGAAACGTCTAGGAGCAACAACGGCTCAGCCGCGAAGTGGTAGGCCACACCAGCTCACAGAATGGAACCGCCGAGTGCTGTAGCGCGTTATCATTGTCGTTCTTCGGTTGCAACACTCACTGCAGAGTTTACAAACTGCCTCTGGAAGCAAATCAGCACAATAACTGTTCATTGGGAGCTTCATGAAATGGGTTTCCATGGCCGAGCAGCCTAAGATCTCCATGCACAATGCCAAGCGTCAGCTGGAGTGGTGTAAAGTTTGCCTCCATTGTACTCTGGAGCAGTGGAAACTCATTTCAACGTACGAATCTGGGTTGGCGGATGCCAGGAGAACGCTATCTGCCCAAATGCAGAGTGCCAACTGTAAAGTTTGGTAGAGGAGGAATAATGGTCTGGGTCTGTTTTTCATGGTTCAGGCCCCTTAGTTCCAGGGAAGGGACATCCTAAAGCTACAGCACACAATGACGTTCTAGACGATTCTGTGCTTCCAACTTTGTGGCAACAGTTTGGAATTTGTGGAAAAATACTTCAACATAGAAATGCTACCAAAAACAATTTACTCAAACTTGTTACAAAATACGGAGTCACCAAATGATATTCTGAAAGAGGAAGCAAAGTACTTTAAGTGTTTTTGTTTGTCTCCTCCATTACCTCTATCCAAGGTAATATTGACATCTGTACAGAAAGACTCCGGTGAATTACAGAGGAGGAACTTCTAGATACAATTAAAACATTTAAGGCTGGGAAAACTCCAGGGATGGATGGTATACCAGTGGAGGTCTAACAGTGGAGATCTACCAGTGGAGATATACCAGTGGAGATCTACCAGTGGAGGTATACCAGTGGAGGTATACCAGTGGAGATCTACCAGTGGAGGTATACCAGTGTAGGTCTATCAGTGGAGGTATACCAGTGGAGGTCTAACAGTGGAGATCTACCAGTGGAGGTCTAACAGTGGAGATCTACCAGTGGAGATATACCAGTGGAGATCTACCAGTGGAGGTATACCAGTGGAGATCTACCAGTGGAGGTCTACCAGTGGAGGTCTACCAGTGGAGAACTACCAGTGGAGGTATACCAGTGGAGAACTACCAGTGGAGGTATACCAGTGGAGGTCTATCAGTGGAGGTATACCAGTGGAGATCTACCAGTGGAGGTCTAACAGTGGAGATCTACCAGTGGAGATATACCAGTGGAGATCTACCAGTGGAGGTATACTAGTGGAGGTCTAACAGTGGAGATCTACCAGTGGAGGTCTAACAGTGGAGATCTACCAGTGGAGATATACCAGTGGAGATCTACCAGTGGAGGTATACCAGTGGAGGTCTAACAGTGGAGATCTACCAGTGGAGGTCTAACAGTGGAGATCTACCAGTGGAGATATACCAGTGGAGATCTACCAGTGGAGGTATACCAGTGGAGGTATACCAGTGGAGAACTACCAGTGGAGGTATACCAGTGGAGGTATACCAGTGGAGAACTACCAGTGGAGGTATACCAGTGTAGGTCTATCAGTGGAGGTATACCAGTGGAGGTCTAACAGTGGAGATCTACCAGTGGAGGTCTACCAGTGGAGGTATACCAGTGGAGGTATACCAGTGGAGAACTACCAGTGGAGGTATACCAGTGGAGGTATACCAGTGGAGATATACCAGTGGAGATCTACCAGTGGAGGTATACCAGTGGAGGTCTAACAGTGGAGATCTACCAGTGGAGGTATACCAGTGGAGGTATACCAGTGGAGAACTACCAGTGGAGGTATACCAGTGTAGGTCTATCAGTGGAGGTATACCAGTGGAGGTCTAACAGTGGAGATCTACCAGTGGAGATATACCAGTGGAGGTATACCAGTGGAGGTATACCAGTGGAGATCTACCAGTGGAGAGCTACCAGTGGAGGTCTACCAGTGGAGATATACCAGTGTAGATATACCAGTGGAGGTCTACCAGTGGAGGTCTACCAGTGGAGATATACCAGTGGAGATATACCAGTGGAGGTCTACCAGTGGAGGTCTACCAGTGGAGGTCTACCAGTGGAGGTATACCAGTTGAGATATACCAGTGGAGATATACCAGTGGAGGTCTACCAGTGGAGATCTACCAGTGGAGATCTACCAGTGGAGGTCTACCAGTGGAGGTCTACCAGTGGAGATCTACCAGTGGAGATCTACCAGTGGAGGTCTACCAGTGGAGGTCTACCAGTGGAGGTCTACCAGTGGAGATCTACCAGTGGAGATCTACCAGTGGAGGTCTACCAGTGGAGATATACCAGTGGAGGTCTACCAGTGGAGATATACCAGTGGAGGTCTACCAGTGGAGGTCTACCAGTGGAGATATACCAGTGGAGGTCTACCAGTGGAGATATACCAGTGGAGGTCTACTGAACTTTTTTTTGACGTACTCAGAAGACGTTATTAGCGTGTTTTATCCACTCTTATATAAACAGTAGATTATCAGACACTCAACAACAAGGCCTGATTGCATTATTACTGAAACAGGATCCAAGTGGGAAATATAAAGATCCAGTCCTCTATATAACACCCCCCTGATGCCACAATGGTTTATAGTCCTCTCTCCTCTATATAACATCCCCCACAGACCATAATGGTTTAGTCCTCTCTCCTCTATATAACACCCCCCTGACGCTGCATTGGTTTAGTCCTCTCTCCTCGATATAACATCCCCCACAGGCCATAATGGTTTAGTCCTCTCTCCTCTATATAACACCCCCCTGACGCTGCAATGGTTTAGTCCTCTCTCCTCTTTTTAATATCCCCCAGAGGCCACAATGGTTTAGTCCTCTCTCCTCTTTGTACATTATACGTGCTAGAGTACACTGGGAAGGTTGACATAAGCATCATGTTCCTGTGTCTGCCTGAAGGTGTACGGAGATATCAAGTTGAAGGAGGAGAAGTTTGATGAGTCTGTGGAGATATTCCTTGGACTGATGGACAGATGCCCAGGTACATGATGCCCAGGAACATGTTATATTTTAAACAGACTACTGTTACTGGGTCTCATGTTTATTTGGACTTTATTTGGATTCTGTCTGTGTATCTTACCCATGTACCCAGGGGTATTAAAATCTGACCCTACGAGGTCCAGATTACAGCTGGTTTTCTGTTCTACCTGATAATTATTTGCACCCACCTGGTATCCCAGGTCTAAATCAGGCCCTGATTAGAGAGGAATCACCCACCTGGTGTCCCAGGTCTAAATCAGGCCCTGATTAGAGAGGAATCACCCACCTGGTGTCCCAGGTCTAAATCAGGCCCTGATTAGAGAGGAATCACCCACCTGGTGTCCCAGGTCTAAATCAGGCCCTGATTAGAGAGGAATCACCCACCTGGTGTCCCAGGTCTAAATCAGTCCTTGATTAGAGAGAAATCACCCACCTGGTGTCCCAGGTCTAAATCAGTCCCTGATGAGAGGGGAATCACGCACCTGGTGGCCTAGGTCTAAATCAGGCCCTGATTAGAGAGGAATCACCCACCTGGTGTCCCAGGTCTAAATCAGGCCCTGATTCGAGGGGAATAACCCACCTGGTGTCCCAGATCTAAATCAGTCCCTGATGAGAGGGGAATCACACACCTGGTGGCCCAGGTCTAAATCAGGCCCTGATGAGAGAGGAATCACCCACCTGGTGTCCCAGGTCTAAATCAGTCCCTGATTAGAGAGGAATCACCCACCTGGTGTCCCAGGTCTAAATCAGTCCCTGATTAGAGAGGAATAACCCACCTGGTGTCCCAGGTCTAAATCAGTCCCTGATGAGAGGGGAATCATGCACCTGGTGGCCCAGGTCTAAATCAGTCCCTGATTAGAGAGGAATCACCTACCTGGTGTCCCAGGTCTAAATCAGGCCCTGATTCGAGAGGAATAACCCACCTGGTGTCCCAGGCCTAAATCAGTCCCTGATTAGAGAGGAATCACCCACCTGGTGTCCCAGGTCTAAATCAGTCCCTGATTAGAGAGGAATAACCCACCTGGTGTCCCAGGTCTAAATCAGGCCCCGATTAGAGCGGAATCACCCACCAGGTGTCCCAGGTCTAAATCAGGCCCTGATTAGAGGGGAATCACGCACCTGGTGGCCCAGGTCTAAATCAGGCCCTGATTAGAGAGGAATCACCTACCTGGTGTCCCAGGTCTAAATCAGGCCCTGATTCGAGAGGAATAACCCACCTGGTGTCCCAGGTCTAAATCAGTCCCTGATGAGAGGGGAATCACACACCTGGTGGCCCAGGTCTAAATCAGGCCCTGATGAGAGAGGAATCACCCACCTGGTGTCCCAGGTCTAAATCAGGCCCCGATTAGAGAGGAGTCACCCACCAGGTGTCCCAGGTCTAAATCAGGCCCCTTTGCGTCCTGTTCCAGAGTTGAGGGATCTAGACGTTGAATTCAGTGTATAGCAGCATATATTGTATACTGCTGTGTAATGGTGTTGTTACTGTCCCATAGATAACTACGTGTTCCTGGCCAAGTGCATCCAGGTGCTGAGACGGTCAGCCAGATTGGATGACGCCCTGGCTCTGTTTCAAGCCTGTGAGCACCACAACCACGGAGCTACCACTGAGCCTGGATACAACTACTGTAAAGGACTTTACTACTGGTGAGTGTCTAATACAACTACTGTAAAGACCTTTACAACTGGTGAGTGTCTAATACAACTACTGTAAAGACCTTTACAACTGGTGAGTGTCTAATACAACAACTACTGTAAAGACCTTTACAACTGGTGAGTGTCTAATACAACTACTGTAAAGACCTTTACAACTGGTGAGTGTCTAATACAACTACTGTAAAGACCTTTACAACTGGTGAGTGTCTAATACAACTACTGTAAAGGCCTTTACTACTGGTGAGTGTCTAATACAACTACTGTAAAGACCTTTACAACTGGTGAGTGTCTAATACAACAACTACTGTAAAGACCTTTACTACTGGTGAGTGTCTAATACAACTACTGTAAAGACCTTTACTACTGGTGAGTGTCTATTACAACTACTGTAAAGAGCTTAACTACTGGTGAGTGTCTAATACAACAACTGTAAAGACCTTTACTACTGGTGAGTGTCTAATACAACAACTACTGTAAAGACCTTTACTACTGGTGAGTGTCTAATACAACAACTACTGTAAAGACCTTTACTACTGGTGAGTGTCTAATACAACAACTACTGTAAAGACCTTTACTACTGGTGAGTGTCTAATACAACAACTACTGTAAAGACCTTTACTACTGGTGAGTGTCTAATACAACAACTACTGTAAAGACCTTTACTACTGGTGAGTGTCTAATACAACAACTACTGTAAAGACCTTTACTACTGGTGAGTGTCTAGTCTCTAGCTGTATAGAACTAGCTGTATAGTGAGTGTCTAGTCTCTAGCCTTATAGTAAGTGTAGTCTCTAGCTTTATAAAACTCAAATCAAATCAAATCAAATTTATTTATATAGCCCTTCGTACATCAGCTGATATCTCAAAGTGCTGTACAGAAACCCAGCCTAAAACCCCAAACAGCAAGCAATGCAGGTGGAGAAGCTGTATATTACGTGTCTAGGCTCTAGCTGTATAGAACTAGCTGTATAGTACGTGTCTAGGCTCTAGCTGTATAGAACTAGCTGTATAGTGAGTGTCTAGTCTCTAGCTGTATACAACTAGCTGTATATTACGTGTCTAGTCTCTAGCTCTATAGAACTAGCTGTTTAGTGAGTGTCTAGTCTCTAGGTCTATAGCATGTGTCTAGTCTCTAGCTGTATAGAACTAGCTGTTTAGTGAGTGTCTAGTCTCTAGGTCTATAGCATGTGTCTAGTCTCTAGCTGTATAGAACCACTGGCAGACAATAAGATATGGTTCAAAGATAACTCGAACTCTCCTCCCTCCAGGCATGTGTACAGGGTGAGTGAGGCTCTGTTCCATCTGAACAAGGCCCGGCGGGACAACGAGTGGGGAGATCAGGCTATGGAGCTCATGATCCGCATCTGTCTCAACCCAGACAACGAGGTCATCGGAGGGGAGGTGTTTGAGACACCACAGGAGGAGTGGAGGTACGGCAGGGCTTCTAGGGGTACGGCTAGGCTTCTAGGGGTACGGCTGGGCTTCTAGGGGTACGGCTGGGCTTCTAGGGGTACGGCAGGGGGTACTAGGGGTACGGCCGGGCTTCTAGGGGTACGGCAGGGCTTCTTGGGGTACAACTGGGCTTCTAGGGGTACGGCAGGGCTTCTAGGGGTACGGCTGAGCTTCTAGGGGTACGGCAGGGGGTACTAGGGGTACGGCCGGGCTTCTAGGGTTACGGCAGGGCTTCTTGGGGTACGACTGGGCTTCTAGGGGTACGGCAGGGGGTACGGCTGGGCTTCTAGGGGTACTCCAGGGGGTACTAGGGGTACTCCCTTCTAGGGAGGATCATGATATGCCCGTAGAAAGTATGCACACCCCTTGACTTTTACAGATTCAATTTAAAATGGATTAAATTGAGATTATTTTTTCACTGGCCTACACAAATTACTCCACAATACTAACCTAACTGACAGAGAGAAAAGAAGGAAGCATGTACAGAATAAAAAATATTCCAAAACATGTCTTGTGTTTGCAACAAGGCAGTAAAGTCATACTGAAAGAAATGTGGCAAAGCAATTAACTTTTTCCCCTAAATACAAAGTGTTATGTCTGGAGCAAATCCAACACAACCCATTACTGAGTACTACTCTCCATATTTTCAAGCATAGTGGTGGCTGCATCATGTTATGGGTATGCTTGTAATTGTTAAGAACTGGGGAGTTTTCCAGGGTAAAAAATTAATGGAATTGAGGTAAACCTGGGCAAAATCCTGCTTTCCATCAGACACTGGGAGATGAATTCACCTTTCAGCAGGGCAATAACCTTAAACACAAGGCCAAATCTAAACTGGAGTTGTTTACCAAGATGACAGTGAATGTTCCTGAGTGGCCGAGTTACAGTTTGGACTTAAATCTACTTGAAAATCTATGGCAAGACCTTAAAATGGCTGTCTATCAATAATCAACACATTTGACAGATCTTGAATAATTTTGACAACAATAATGGGGAAAATGTTGCACAATCCAGGTGTGCAAAGCTCTTAGAGACTTACCCAGAAAGACTCACAACTCTAATCACTGCCAAAGATGATTCTAACATGTATTGATTCAGGGGTATAAGTACTTATGGTAAATTAGACATTTCTGTATTTCATTTTCAATCAATTTTCAAACATTTTTAAAAACATGAATGGCCAAGAAAAACTTCTAAAAACATGTTTTCACTTTCTCAATATAAGCTATCGTGTGTAGATGGATGAGAAAAAACATATTTCATCAATTTTGAACTCAGGCTGTAACACAACAACATGTAGTCAAGGAGTATTTCTGAAGGCACCACACACGAATGTATACCGCCATAAGCAAACAGGAAAATGCTCACCTAGTGGCTGGGGACTTTAATGGGGGGGAACTTTCTTCCGTTTGACCTCATTTCTACCAGCATGTTAAATGTGCAACCAGAGTAGAAAAACTCTAGACCACATTTACTCCACACACAGAGATGCGTACAAAGCTCTCCCCCTCCCTCCATTTGGCAAATCTGACCATAATTCTACCCTCCTGATTCCTGCTTACAAGCAAAAAATAAATCTGGAAGCACCAGAGAAAAAAGTAGTCAGATGAAGCAGATGCTAAACTACAGGACTGTTTTTCTAGCACAGACTGGAATATGTTCCAGGATTCTTCCTATGGCATTGAGGAGTACACCACATCAGTCACTGGCTTCACCAATAAGTGCGTCAATGACATCGTCCCCACAGTGACTGTACGTACATACCCCAACCAGAAACCATGGATTACAGGCAACATCCGCACTGAGCTAAAGGGCAGAGCTGCTGCCTTCAAGGAGCAGGACTCTAACCCAGACGCTTTTAAGAAATCCCGCTACACCCTCAGACGAACCATCAAACAGGCAAAGCACCAATACAGGACTAAGATTGAATCGTACTGCATCGGCTCCAACGCTCGTCAGATGTGGCAGGGCCTGCAAACGATTACAGACTACAAAAGGGAAGCACAGCCACGAGCTGCCCAGTGACACAAGCCTACCAGACGAGCTAAATCACTTCTATGCTCGCTTCGAGGCAAGTAACACTGAAACGTGCATGAGAGCATCTGCTATTCTAGACGACTGTGTGATCACACACTCCGCAGCCGACGTGAGTAATACCTTTTAAACAGGTCAACATTCACAAGACCGCAGGGCCAGACGGATCACCAGGACGTGTGCTCCGAGCATTCGCTGACCAACTATTAAGTGTCTTCACTGACAGTTTCAACCTCTCACTGTCTGAGTCTTTAATACCAACATGTTTCAAGCAGACCACCATAGTCCTTGTGCACAAGAACACAAAGGTAACCTGCTTAAATGACTACTGACACGTAGCACGTCCGTAGCCATGAAGTGCTTTGAAAGGCTGGTCATGGCTCACATCAACACCATTATCCCAGAAACCCTAGACCTACTCTAATTTGCATACTGCCCCAACAGATCCACAGATGATGCAATCTCTATTGCTCTCCACACTGCCCTTTCCCACCTGGACAAAAGGAACACCAATATGAGAATGCTATTCATTGACCACAGCTCAGCGTTCAACACCATAGTGCCCTCAAAGCTCATCACTAAGCTAAGAAGGACCCTGGGACTCAACACCTCCCTCTGGATCCTGGACTTCCTGACGGGCCTCCCCCAGGTGATAGTTGACAACACATCCGCCATGCTGATCCTCACCACGGGGACCCCTCAGGGATGCGTGCTCAGTCCCGTCCTGTACTCCCTGTTCACCCACGACTGCACGGCCAGGCACGACTCCAATATAAAGTTTGCAGATGACACAACAGTGGTACGTACGCCTGATCACCAACATCGACGAGACCGCATATAGGAAGGAGGTCAGAGACCTGGCAGTGTGGAGTCCGGACAACCTCTCCCTCAACGTGATGAAGACTCAGGAGATGATTATGGACTACAGGAAAAGGAGGACCGAGCACGCCCCCATTCTCATCGACGGGGCTGCAGTGGAGCAGGTTGAGCACTTCAAGTTCCTTGGTGTCAACATCACCAACAAACTGACATGGTCCAAGCACACCAAGACAGTCATGAAGAGGGCATGACAAAACCTATTCCCCCTCACGAGTCTGAAAAGATTTGTCAGGGGTCCTCAGATCTTCAAAAGGTTCTACAGCTGCACCATCGAGTGATTGCATCACTGCCTGGTATGGCAACTGCTCGGCCAGAGGGTAGTGCTTAAGGCCCAGTACATCACCAATCAAATGGACCCGGACTATTTGCATTGACCCCCCCCCCCCTCCTCTTTTACGCTGCTGCTTTTCTGTTATTATCAATGCGTAAGTCACTTTAATAACTCTACCCACATGTACACATTACCTCAATTACCTCGTCTATCCGGTGCCCCCGCACATAGACTCTGTACCGGTACCCCCCTGTATATAGCCTCCACATTGACTCTGTACCGGTACCCCCTGTATATAGCCTCCACATTCACTCTGCACCGGTACCCCCTGTATATAGCCTCCACATTGACTCTGTACCGGTACCCCCTGTATATAGCCTCCACATTCACTCTGTACCGGTACCCCCTGTATATAACCTCCACATTCACTCTGTACCGGTACCCCCTGTATATAGCCTCCACATTGACTCTGTACCGGTACCCCCTGTATATAGCCTCAACATTGACTCTGTACCGGTACCCCCTGTATATAGCCTCCACATTGACTCTGTACCGGTACCCCCTGTATATAGTCTCCACATTGACTCTGTACCGGTACCCCCTGTATATAGCCTCCACATTCACTCTGTACCGGTACCCCCTGTATATAACCTCCACATTCACTCTGTACCGGTACCCCCTGTATATAGCCTCCACATTGACTCTGTACCGGTACCCCCTGTATATAGCCTCCACATTGACTCTGTACCGGTACCCCCTGTATATAGCCTCCACATTGACTCTGTACCGGTACCCCCTGTATATAGTCTCCACATTGACTCTGTACCGGTACCCCCTGTATATAGCCTCCACATTGACTCTGTACCGGTACCCCCTGTATATAGCCTCCACATTGACTCTGTACCGGTACCCCCTGTATATAGCCTCCACATTGACTCTGTACCGGTACCCCCTGTATATAGCCTCCACATTGACTCTGTACCGGTACCCCCTGTATATAGCCTCCACATTGACTCTGTACCGGTACCCCCTGTATATAGCCTCCACATTGACTCTGTACCGGTACCCCCTGTATATAGCCTCCACATTGACTCTGTACCGGTACCCCCTGTATATAGCCTCCACATTGACTCTGTACCGGTACCCCCTGTATATAGCCTCCACATTGACTCTGTACCGGTACCCCCTGTATATAGCCTCCACATTGACTCTGTACCGGTACCCCCTGTATATAGCCTCCACATTGACTCTGTACCGGTACCCCCTGTATATAGCCTCCACATTGACTCTGTACTGGTACCCCCTGTATATAGCCTCCACATTGACTCTGTACCGGTACCCCCTGTATATAGCCTCCACATTGACTCTGTACCGGCACCCCCTGTATATAGCCTCCACATTGACTCTGTACCGGTACCCCCTGTATATAGCCTCCACATTCACTCTGCACCGGTACCCCCTGTATATAGCCTCCACATTGACTCTGTACCGGTACCCCCTGTATATAGCCTCCACATTCACTCTGTACCGGTACCCCCTGTATATAACCTCCACATTCACTCTGTACCGGTACCCCCTGTATATAGCCTCCACATTGACTCTGTACCGGTACCCCCTGTATATAGCCTCCACATTGACTCTGTACCGGTACCCCCTGTATATAGCCTCCACATTGACTCTGTACCGGTACCCCCTGTATATAGTCTCCACATTGACTCTGTACCGGTACCCCCTGTATATAGCCTCCACATTCACTCTGTACCGGTACCCCCTGTATATAACCTCCACATTCACTCTGTACCGGTACCCCCTGTATATAGCCTCCACATTGACTCTGTACCGGTACCCCCTGTATATAGCCTCCACATTGACTCTGTACCGGTACCCCCTGTATATAGCCTCCACATTGACTCTGTACCGGTACCCCCTGTATATAACCTCCACATTCACTCTGTACCGGTACCCCCTGTATATAGCCTCCACATTGACTCTGTACCGGTACCCCCTGTATATAGCCTCCACATTGACTCTGTACCGGTACCCCCTGTATATAGTCTCCACACTTCTTGGTGACGGGCAGTATTTTCACGTCCGGATGAAATGCAAGCCCAAATTCAACTGCCTGCTTTTCAGCCCCAGAACATAGATATGCATATTATTAGTAGATTTGGATAGAAAACACTCTGAAGTTTCTAAAACTGAATCATGTCTGTGAGAATAACAGAACTTATTTAGAACCCAGAGGACAAACCATTCAGATATATATTTGTTTGAGGTCACTCGTTTTTCATTGGATTTCATTGGGAATCCAGATTTCTAAGGGACCTTCTTGCAGTTCCTATCGCTTCCACTGGATGTCAACAGTCTTTAGAAATTGGTTGATGTTTTTCCTTTGTAATAAAGAAGTACGGCCATCTTGAACAAGGGTCACTTGATGTGTACTGTTAGATAGAGGCGCGTGACCAGAAAGCATGCTACAGTTTGTTTTCCTCCTGTATTGAGCACAGATCATCCGTTCTTCAATTTTAGCGATTATTTACGCAAAAAAATACCTAAAGTTGTATTACAAAAGTAGTTTGAAATGTTTTGTTAAAGTTTACAGGTAACTTTTGAGATATTTTGTAGTCATGTTGAGCAAGTTGGAACCTGTGTTTTTCTGAATCAAACGCAACAAATACATTGACATTTTGGATATATATCGACGGAATTAATCGAACAAAAGGACCATTTGTGATGTTTATGGGACATATTGGAGTGCCAACAAAAGATGCTCGTCAAAGGTAAGGCATGAATTATATTTTTATTTCTGCGTTTTGTGTCGCGCTTCCAGGGTTGAAATATGGTTTCTCTCTTTGTTTACGGAGGTGCTATCCTCAGATAATAGCTTTGTTTGCTTTCGCGGAAAAGCCTTTTTGAAATCTGACATGTTGGCTGGATTCACAAGTGTAGCTTTAATTTGCTATTTTGCATGTGTGATTTAATGAAAGTTGGATTTTTATAGAAATGTATTTGAATTTCCCCTGGCTTTTGCGACGCTAATGTCCCACATATCCCAGAGAGGTTAATGGCTTGTCAGTAAGCATTTCACTGTAATGTCTACACCTGTCGTATTCGGCGCATGTGACAAATAACATTTGAGTTGATGTTGTCTCCTCCAATGTGGACAGTCTGGGACAGAGGACATTAGGATTGTATACATCCTATACCATGTTGCCTAGTTTGATTGTTCCTGATTGAGATACTTCAGCTATTTATAATAATACATGATATAAAATGTTTACGTCTGTTCTCCTCTCTGATTGGTCAGTATGAGCCAGCTGGGCGGGGCTGAGCACAGGGAGCAGGTGGGCGTGGCCACGGCTCAGAACCTGGTGAAGGAGTTCCGCCCACGTCATGGGTTATCAGGAGGTCAGCGGTCAGACAGAATCACCTTGCTGGTCAACCTCTGCCTCATGGCCACCAGAGACCCCAAACACATCCAGAGAGCCCTGCAGGCCTTCACTGAGCTGGCCTCTACTCAGGTAGGACCTCCTTCACTGAGCTGGCCTTTACTCAGGTAGGACCCCCTTCACTGAGATGGTCTCTACTCAGGTAGGACCCCCTTCACTGAGCTGGACTCTACTCAGGTAGGACCCCCTTCACTGAGCTGGTTTCTACTCAGGTAGGACGCCCTTCACTGAGCTGGCCTCTACTCGGTTAGGACCCCCTTCACGGAGCTGGCCTCTACTCAGGTAGGACCCCCTTCACTGAGCTGGCCTCTACTCAGGTAGGGTTTCCTCTTTCTCCTCCCCCTCCTTCATCTCCTCCTCCTGTACCTTCACCACCTCCTGTACCTTCACCACCTCCTTCTCCTGTACCTTCTTCTCCTCAGGTGAACAATGTTCCCTACTTGCTGGCGATGGGCCAGGCCTTCATGCTACTAAAACAAACTCCTCGGGCCAGGAACCAGCTCAAGAGGCTCACCAAGGTAGACTTTTTTTACTAGGACTCTTGTAGATTTACATGTTGGTCCTGTAGCTTAGCAGACACTCAGAGATAGTCAGAGGAGAGGGCCTAGAACAGAGCCCCTGTAGGACTCCAGAGGACCTAGAACAGAGCCCCTGGAGGACTCCAGAGGACCTAGAACCGAGCCCTGGAGGACTCCAGAGGGCCGAAAACCGAGCCCTGGAGGACTCCAGAGGACCTAGAACAGAGCCCCTGTAGGACTCCAGAGGGCCTAGAACAGAGCCCTGGAGGACTCCAGAGGGCCTAGAACAGAGCCCTGGAGGACTCCAGAGGGCCTAGAACAGAGCCCTGGAGGACTCCAGAGGGCCTAGAACAGAGCCCTGGAGGACTCCAGAGGGCCTAGAACAGAGCCCTGGAGGACTCCAGAGGGCCTAGAACAGAGCCCTGGAGGACTCCAGTATTATATATGGTTATTGTACAGGTGGAGTGGAGCTGGGAGCTGTCAGAGGACCTGGAGACAGCCTGGTTGCTGCTGGCTGATGTTTACATCAAGTCTGGGAAGTATGATATCGCCTGTGATCTACTGCAACGTTGTATTAAATACAACCAGGTACACACACACACACACACACACACAGCCAGCAGAGTCTGAGGTGTCAGTGTAGGATGAGCTGTATGCTATTAGTGTGTATTAGTGTAAACGGGAGTGTGTATTAGTGTAAACGGGAGTGTGTATTAGTGTAGACAATAGTGTGTATTAGTGTAGACAATAGTGTGTATTAGTGTAGACAGTAGTGTATATTAGTGTAGACAATAGTGTGTATTAGTGTAGACAGTAGTGTGTATTAGTGTAGACAATAGTGTGTATTAGTGTAGACAGTAGTGTGTATTAGTGTAGACAATAGTGTGTATTAGTGTAGACAGTAGTATGTATTAGTGTAGACAATAGTGTGTATTAGTGTAGACAGTAGTGTGTATTAGTGTAGACAGTAGTGTGTATTAGTTTGTATTAGTGTAGACAGTAGTGTGTATTAGTGTAGACAGTAGTGTGTATTTGTGTAGACAGTAGTGTGTATTCATGTAGACAGTAGTGTGTATTAGTGTAGACAGTAGTGTGTATTAGTGTAGACAGTAGTGTGTATTTGTGTGTACAGTAGTGTGTATTAGTGTAGACAGTAGTGTGTATTAGTGTAGACAGTAGTGTGTATTCGTGTGTACAGTAGTGTGTATTAGTGTAGACAGTAGTGTGTATTAGTGTAGACAGTAGTGTGTATTAGTGTAGACAGTAGTGTGTATTCGTGTGTACAGTAGTGTGTATTAGTGTAGACAGTAGTGTGTATTAGTGTAGACAGTAGTGTGTATTAGTGTAGACAGTAGTGTAGTAGTGAGTATGTAATGTATGTGTTTGTAGTCATGCAGCAGAGCGTATGAGTACATGGGCTACATCAGGGAGAAGGAACATTCGTACCATGATGCATCAGTGTTCTACGATCAAGCCTGGCTCTACACTAACAGAGTCAACCCCAGCGTGGGTGAGTATGTGGACACCCTTAAAGCTGCATTTTCTCACTTTTTGGGCGACCCGACCAAATTCACATAGACATTTACGTCATAGATCTGTCATTCACATTGAAAGCCAGTCTAATAATCTGTAGATCTGTTCTATGTGTTATAGATCTGTCATTCTCATTGAAAGCCAGTCTAATAATCTGTAGATCTGTTCTATGTGTTATAGATCTGTCATTCTCATTGAAAGCCATTCTAATAATCTGTAGATCTGTTCTATGTGTTATAGATCTGTCATTCTCATTGAAAGCCATTCTAATTATCTGTAGATCTGTTCTATGTGTTATAGATCTGTCATTCTCATTGAAAGCCATTCTAATTATCTGTAGATCTGTTCTTTGTGTTATAGATCTGTCATTCTCATTGAAAGCCAGTCTAATAATCTGTAGATCTGTTCTATGTGTTATAGATCTGTCATTCTCATTGAAAGCCATTCTAATAATCTGTAGATCTGTTCTTTGTGTTATAGATCTGTCATTCTCATTGAAAGCCATTCTAATAATCTGTAGATATGTTCTATGCGTGCTATTTCTATGCTTCCCATTCTTACTTTTGTTTTTGTACATCGACTTCAAACAGCTGAAAATACATTATTTTTGGTTACGGAAAATATGTTTCACAGCAGTTTAGATGATAATCTGGACTATACTTGCTTGTTTTGTCACAAACTGAAATTAGGTGAACTATTATCATTTTTGCAACCAGGAAATGGAGAAGTGATGTCAGCATAGTGCACCTTTTTAAAGGTTTAAGGTCTGTAATGTTAATGGTTGTGTCCCTTCTGCTTCTTCCGTTCAGGTTTCAGACTGGCCTTCAACTACCTGAAGTTCAAGCAGTACAACGAGACCATAGAGGTTTGTCACAAGGTCTGTACTGTGGATGATATTACTACTGTAGCCTGGTCCCAGATCTGCAAGACAGCACTAACAGATCTGGTACCAGGCTATCACTACTGGAAATATTGGAAAGGACTTGGTGTAGTTTAGTTTAGAGGATGAGGATGATTGATTAAGGATCAGTGTAGTGAGAGAGTGTTTTACCTGACCTGCCTGTTCCCCCTCAGGTCCTCACAGAGCACCCAGACTACCCTCTGATACAGACAGAGATCCTAGAGAGAGCCCGCGCTGCTCTCCGACCCTGAACCTCAGCCTGGGATTAACCCTCCATGTCTCTGACCACTAGTGACCTGAAATGTATCGACATGGCATAATGCCCCCTGCTCCAAGGAACTATGGGGGACTTTTGTCTTTATCAAATCAAGTGCTTTGTTCTAGATATACTGTTCTGCACTTGAGATAAATACCAAGCAGACGGGAAGGCTCCCTGTCTATTCTTCCGGACTTTAGTGAAATTAGCTAGCTATCTGTGGTTTAGTGAAATGTCATCGACGTAGACTGAACCCTCTTTTCTTTGGTGGTGTTGTTTCTGTTAACTTGGTAAAAAAAATACCTGGCATGCAAAGTGCAGAGGATCAGTGCCAGCAGTAGACTGCTCTTTTAACTGTGGCTTTCCAATCAAGATCCAGCCAGCGAGGCACTACCACTACTATGGACCAAGAGTATCAAGTGCAGAGGATCAGTGCCAGCAGTAGACTGCTCTTTTAACTGTGGCTTTCCAATCAAGATCCAGCCAGCGAGGCACTACCACTACTATGGACCAAGAGTATCAGCGTCGTGTTCTAGATATACTGTTCTGACTTGCCCAGTTAAATAAAGGTTAACATTTTTTTAAATAAAAATTCAACCGGAGCAAAGAGTTGTTTTAACAAGTCACAGAATATGTTGCATGGACAATAATAGTGTTTCGAAAAGTTTGTCATACGCACATCCTTAAAAATGTAGGTGCTAATAAAGAATATGCAAATAATATGTTACTTTTATTTATATATTCCCCTTGTGGGATTGTAAAACATTTGAACCTGTTCTGTAATGTACAATTCTCTGTTTGAATGTTTATACGGTGCTTTAGGAAAGTATTCAGACCCCTTGACTTTAGGAAAGTATTCAGAACCCTTGACTTGTTCCACATTTTGTTACGTTTCAGCCTTATTCTAAAATTAATTCAATTGTTTGTTTTTTTTCATCATCAATCTACACACTATATCCCATAACGAAAAAGCAAAAAACAGATTTTTAGAAATGTTTGCATAAAATAAACATTTACAGAAGTATTCAGACCCTTTATTCAGTACTTTCTTGTAGCAACTTTATCCGAGTTTACAGCTTCAAGTCTTCTTGGGTATGACGCTACAAGCTTGGCACACCTGTATTTGGGGAGTTTCTCACATTCTTCTCTGCAGATCCTCTCAAGCTCTGTCAGGTTGGATGGGGAGCATCGCTGCACAGCTATTTTCAGGTCTCTCCAGAGATGTTTGATCAGGTTCAAGTCCAGAATCTGGCTGGGCCACTCAAGGACATTCAGAGACTTTTCATAGAGCCACTCCTGCGTTAACTTGGCTGTGGGCTTAGGGTTGTTGTCCTG
Source organism: Oncorhynchus kisutch (assembly GCF_002021735.2). NCBI lineage: Eukaryota > Metazoa > Chordata > Actinopteri > Salmoniformes > Salmonidae > Oncorhynchus > Oncorhynchus kisutch. The sequence goes on from NC_034184.2 coordinate 89,641,275, forward strand.
TTGCTTAAAAACATCCCCTCACCATGATGCTGCCACCACCATGCTTCACCGTAGAGATGGTGCCAAATTTCCTCCAGACGTGACACTTGGCATTCAGGCCAAAGAGTGCAATCTTGGTTTCGTCAGACCAGAGAATATTGTTTGTCATTGTCTGAGAGTCCTTTAGGTGCCTTTTGGCAAACTCCAAGCGGGCTGTCATGTGCCTTTTACTGAGGAGTGGCTTCCATCTGGTCACTCTACCATAAAGGCCTGATTGGTGGAGTGCTGCAGAGATGGTTGTCCTTCTGGAAAGTTCTCCCATCTCCACAGAGGAGCTCTGTCAGATTCTTGGTCATCTCCCTGACCAAGGCCCTTCTCCCCCGAGTGCTCAGTTTGGCGGCCAGCTCAAAGAAGAGTCTTGGTGGTTCCAAACTTCTTCCATTTAAGAATGATGGAGGCCACTGTGTTCTTGGGGGACCTTCAATGCTGCAGAAATGTTTTGGTACCCTTCCCCAGATCTGTGCCTCGACACAATCCTGTCTTGGAGTTCTACGAACAATTCCTTAGACCTCACGGCTTGGTTTTTGCTCTGACATGCAATGGGAACTGTGAGACCTTATATAGACAGTTGTGTGCCTTTCCAAATCATGTCCAGTCAATTTCATTTTCTACAGGTGGACTCCAAGCTGTCGTATCAAAGAATGAAGAATGAATTCTAAAAGTCTCTTAAGTCAGTGTGTCGATCACCAAAGGTTTGCAGGCTGTGCTTCAGTGGCCCTATGTTGTGGTTCTGACTGTGTGTGTGTGTCTCAGGGGTGATGTGTGCTTCCCCTACGACAGGTTGACGGTGGAGGTGGGAGGACATGATGCTAGGCACAACACATGGACCTGGCTTGAAACATTCCTAAACACTATGGGCCCATACTTGTAAAGATAAGCAACCATTTAAAATGTTTAAACTGTTTCAAAATGTGAATCAGACAATTTAAATCGTTGATTTGCTTGCAAGTGACAAAATGCTAAATTGTAGCTGATCCCATCAGATAACATGGCACGTGCTAACGGCCCTATGCTAACCTCAGGTGGCAGTGATTATATCCTGGAACAAATTCTTCATCAACACATCAAAGGTGTTAGACTTTATACCCACCAACCAAAGGCATTTCTTAAAATGGGTCAACCCTGGCCACTAGAGGGATATTTTAAACCTACAAATTCAATGTTTAATCCTTTCCTAACGGTCAGGTCCTTTCCTAACGGTCAGGTCCTTTCCTAACGGTCTCCTGTCAGGTCCTTTCCTAACGGTCTCCTGTCAGGTCCTTTCCTAACGGTCTCCTGTCAGGTCCTTTCCTAACTGTCTCCTGTCAGGTCCTTTCCTAACGGTCTCCTGTCAGGTCCTTTCCTAACGGTCTCCTGTCAGGTCCTTTCATAACGGTCTCCTGTCAGGTCTTTTCCTAACGGTCTCCTGTCAGGTCCTTTCCTAACGGTCTCCTGTCAGGTCCTTTCCTAACGGTCTCCTGTCAGGTCCTTTCCTAACGGTCTCCTGTCAGGTCTTTTCCTAACGGTCTCATGTCAGGTCTTTTCCTAACGGTCTCCTGTCAGGTCCTTTCCTAACGGTCAGGTCCTTTCCTAACGGTCAGGTCCTTTCCTAACGGTCAGGTCCTTTCCTAACGGTCTCCTGTCAGGTCCTTTCCTAACTGTCTCCTGTCAGGTCCTTTCCTAACTGTCTCCTGTCAGGTCCTTTCCTAACGGTCAGGTCCTTTCCTAACTGTCTCCTGTCAGGTCCTTTCCTAACGGTCTCCTGTCAGGTCCTTTCCTAACGGTCTCCTGTCAGGTCCTTTCCTAACTGTCTCCTGTCAGGTCCTTTCCTAACGGTCTCCTGTCAGGTCCTTTCCTAACGGTCTCCTGTCAGATCTTTTCCTAACGGTCTCCTGTCAGGTCCTTTCCTAACGGTCAGGTCCTTTCCTAACGGTCAGGTCCTTTCCTAACGGTCTCCTGTCAGGTCCTTTCCTAACGGTCTCCTGTCAGGTCCTTTCCTAACTGTCTCCGGTCAGGTCCTTTCCTAACGGTCAGGTCTTTTCCTAACGGTCACGTCCTTTCCTAACGGTCTCCTGTCAGTTCCTTTCCTAACGGTCAGGTCCTTTCCTAACGGTCTCCTGTCAGGTCCTTTCCTAACTGTCTCCTGTCAGGTCCTTTCCTAACGGTCAGGTCCTTTCCTAACGGTCTCCTGTCAGGTCCTTTCCTAACGGTCAGGTCCTTTCCTAACTGTCTCCTGTCAGGTCCTTTCCTAACGGTCTCCTGTCAGGTCCTTTGCTAACGGTCTCCTGTCAGGTCCTTTCCTAACTGTCTCCTGTCAGGTCCTTTCCTAACGGTCTCCTGTCAGGTCCTTTCCTAACGGTCTCCTGTCAGGTCCTTTCCTAACGGTCTCCTGTCAGGTCTTTTCCTAACGGTCTCCTGTCAGGTCTTTTCCTAACGGTCTCCTGTCAGGTCCTTTCCTAACGGTCAGGTCCTTTCCTAACGGTCAGGTCCTTTCCTAACGGTCTCCTGTCAGGTCCTTTCCTAACGGTCTCCGGTCAGGTCCTTTCCTAACGGTCAGGTCTTTTCCTAACGGTCAGGTCCTTTCCTAACGGTCAGGGCCTTTCCTAACGGTCTCCTGTCAGGTCCTTTCCTAACTGTCTCCTGTCAGGTCCTTTCCTAACTGTCTCCTGTCAGGTCCTTTCCTAACTGTCTCCTGTCAGGTCCTTTCCTAACGGTCAGGTCCTTTCCTAACGGTCAGATCCTTTCCTGACGGTCAGATCCTTTCCTAACGGTCTCCTGTCAGGTCCTTTCCTAACGGTCTCCTGTCAGGTCCTTTCCTAACGGTCTCCTGTCAGGTCCTTTCCTAACGGTCTCCTGTCAGGTCCTTTCCTAACGGTCTCCTGTCAGGTCCTTTCCTAACGGTCTCCTGTCAGGTCTTTTCCTAACGGTCTCCTGTCAGGTCTTTTCCTAACGGTCTCCTGTCAGGTCCTTTCCTAACGGTCAGGTCCTTTCCTAACGGTCTCCTGTCAGGTCCTTTCCTAACGGTCAGGTCCTTTCCTAACAGTCTCCTGTCAGGTCCTTTCCTAACGGTCAGGTCCTTTCCTAACGGTCTCCTGTCAGGTCCTTTCCTAACGGTCTCCTGTCAGGTCTTTTCCTAACGGTCTCCTGTCAGGTCCTTTCCTAACGGTCAGGTCCTTTCCTAACGGTCAGGTCCTTTCCTAACGGTCAGGTCCTTTCCTAACGGTCTCCTGTCAGGTCCTTTCCTAACGGTCTCCTGTCAGGTCCTTTCCTAACTGTCTCCGGTCAGGTCCTTTCCTAACGGTCAGGTCCTTTCCTAACGGTCTCCTGTCAGGTCCTTTCCTAACGGTCAGGTCCTTTCCTAACAGTCTCCTGTCAGGTCCTTTCCTAACGGTCAGGTCCTTTCCTAACGGTCTCCTGTCAGGTCCTTTCCTAACGGTCTCCTGTCAGGTCTTTTCCTAACGGTCTCCTGTCAGGTCCTTTCCTAACGGTCAGGTCCTTTCCTAACGGTCAGGTCCTTTCCTAACGGTCTCCTGTCAGGTCCTTTCCTAACGGTCTCCTGTCAGGTCCTTTCCTAACGGTCTCCTGTCAGGTCCTTTCCTAACGGTCTCCTGTCAGGTCCTTTCCTAACGGTCTCCTGTCAGGTCCTTTCCTAACGGTCTCCTGTCAGGTCTTTTCCTAACGGTCTCCTGTCAGGTCCTTTCCTAACGGTCAGGTCCTTTCCTAACGGTCTCCTGTCAGGTCCTTTCCTAACGGTCAGGTCCTTTCCTAACAGTCTCCTGTCAGGTCCTTTCCTAACGGTCAGGTCCTTTCCTAACGGTCTCCTGTCAGGTCCTTTCCTAACGGTCTCCTGTCAGGTCCTTTCCTAACTGTCTCCGGTCAGGTCCTTTCCTAACGGTCAGGTCCTTTCCTAACGGTCTCCTGTCAGTTCCTTTCCTAACGGTCAGGTCCTTTCCTAACGGTCTCCTGTCAGGTCCTTTCCTAACTGTCTCCTGTCAGGTCCTTTCCTAACTGTCTCCTGTCAGGTCCTTTCCTAACGGTCTCCTGTCAGGTCCTTTCCTAACGGTCAGGTCCTTTCCTAACTGTCTCCTGTCAGGTCCTTTCCTAACGGTCTCCAGTCAGGTCCTTTCCTAACGGTCTCCTGTCAGGTCCTTTCCTAACTGTCTCCTGTCAGGTCCTTTCCTAACGGTCTCCTGTCAGGTCCTTTCCTAACGGTCTCCTGTCAGGTCTTTTCCTAACGGTCTCCTGTCAGGTCCTTTCCTAACGGTCAGGTCCTTTCCTAACGGTCAGGTCCTTTCCTAACGGTCTCCTGTCAGGTCCTTTCCTAACGGTCTCCTGTCAGGTCCTTTCCTAACTGTCTCCGGTCAGGTCCTTTCCTAACGGTCAGGTCTTTTCCTAACGGTCAGGTCCTTTCCTAACGGTCTCCTGTCAGTTCCTTTCCTAACGGTCAGGTCCTTTCCTAACGGTCTCCTGTCAGGTCCTTTCCTAACTGTCTCCTGTCAGGTCCTTTCCTAACTGTCTCCTGTCAGGTCCTTTCCTAACGGTCTCCTGTCAGGTCCTTTCCTAACTGTCTCCTGTCAGGTCCTTTCCTAACGGTCAGGTCCTTTCCTAACGGTCTCCTGTCAGGTCCTTTCCTAACGGTCAGATCCTTTCCTAACGGTCTCCTGTCAGGTCCTTTCCTAACTGTCTCCTGTCAGGTCCTTTCCTAACGGTCTCCTGTCAGATCCTTTCCTAACGGTCTCCTGTCAGGTCCTTTCCTAACGGTCTCCTGTCAGGTCCTTTCCTAACGGTCTCCTGTCAGGTCTTTTCCTAACGGTCTCCTGTCAGGTCTTTTCCTAACGGTCTCCTGTCAGGTCCTTTCCTAACGGTCAGGTCCTTTCCTAACGGTCTCCTGTCAGGTCCTTTCCTAACGGTCAGGTCCTTTCCTAACAGTCTCCTGTCAGGTCCTTTCCTAACGGTCAGGTCCTTTCCTAACGGTCTCCTGTCAGGTCCTTTCCTAACGGTCAGGTCCTTTCCTAACTGTCTCCTGTCAGGTCCTTTCCTAACGGTCAGGTCCTTTCCTAACTGTCTCCTGTCAGGTCCTTTCCTAACAGTCTCACTGTGGTCAGTCTGCTCCTTCTGTGTATTGTATTGTATTTAATTGCTGCACTTCTCTCCAAAACCAAAGAGTGAAGAAATGTCCTCATATTTATAATCTAGAGCAGGTTCTATTCTAAGAACCAGTGTTTTCCTTGAGGCATTCTATTCTCTAGCTCCTCCGATAATCTGTCAGTAACATTCTCTAGCGATCTCCCAGATCCCCATTAAATAGTCACTATTGTATAGTAAGCACGTCTGTTTCACAGCGACAGAGGGGCGCCACTCTTGGTAAACTGTTTTTAATGAGCTGTGAGGGAATGACGGTACTGTTACACTGGTCTTAAAGTGGTAATTTAACTGAATAATAAACCACAGGAATCCACCATATCTACCAAAACAAATGACAAGCAGTTTGTAGTCAAAACACACAGATTCTTTATTCTCCAACACATGAACCAATTTAACGGTTTGAAGGGTTTCTAATCGTTACAGAGTAGACTACACTACATCCTTGAGCAAAGAATGTTCCTAGACGCCAAGGCAAAGCCAGGGCCATATATCAGAGCCTGGATCAGTCATGTCTGTTGTTGGTTGTGGTTGTCATGCTTAGGTTTCTCTCTCTCTCTTCGTCTTCACCATGGAGACGATAAACCAGACATAAATTCCAGAGGGTAAAAAAAACACGAAGAAAACATGCAGGCACGTCATTTCAGATATTTCCCCAGTGGACATACTCCACGTACATACTGTACAGTGCCTTCAGAAGGCATTCATAGCCCTTAACTTGTTCCACATTTTGTTGTGTTACAGTCCGGATTCAGAATGGATAAAAAATCATGTTTCTTCTCGTCCATCTACACACAATACCCCATATTAAAGTGAAAGCAGAAATTCAGAAATATCTCATTTACATAAATATTCACACCTGAGTCAATCATTTGTAGAAGGAGATTTGGCAGCGATTACAGCTGAGTCTTTCTGGGTAAATCTCTAAGAGCTTTTGTGTTGTAGGTTATTGTCCTGCTGAAAGGTGAATTAATCTCCCAGTGTCTGGTGGAAAGCAGACTGAACCAGGTTTTACTCCAGGATTTTGCCTGTGCTTATCTACATTCATTTTTTATTTTTTTCCCCCAGTCCTTAACAATGACAAGCAGACCCATAACATGATGCAGCCACCACTATGCTTGACCATATGGACAGTGGTCCTTTGTATTCAGGACAAACAGTTCATCACTTTGCCACATTTTTTGCAATATAACTTTAATGACTTGTTGCAAACAGGAAGCATGCTTTGGAATATTTGTATTCTGTGCCGGCTTTCTTCTTTTCACTCGGTCAATTAGGTTAATATTGTGGAGATACTATGCTCAAAGGGATATCCATTTTATGTTACCCATCTACCAATAGGTGCCCTTCTTTGCAAGGCATTAGAAAACCTCTGGTCTTTGTGGTTGCATCTGTGTTGAAATTCACTGCTTGTCTAAAAGACCTGACAGATGACTCACGTCTGTAGCCATGAAGAGTTTTGAAAGGCTGCTCATGGGTCACATCAACACCATCCTCCCAGACACCCTGAACACACTCCAATTTGCATACCGCCCCAACAGATAAACAGATGAAGCAATCTCAAATGCACTCCACACTGCCCTTTCCCACCTGGACAAAGGGAACACCTATGTGAGAATGCTGTTCATTGACTACAGCTCAGTGTTCAACACCATAGTGCCCTCAAAGATTATAACTAAGCTGAGGACCATGGGACTAAACACCTCTCTCTGCAACTGGATCCTGGACTTCCTGACTGGCCGCCCCCAGGTGGTAAGGGTAGGCAAAACACGCTGATCCTCAACACGGGGGTCCCTCAGGTGCGTGCTTAGTCCCCTGCTGTACTCCCTGTTCACCCACAACAGGCACGACTCCAACACCATCATTAAGTTTGCCGACGACACAATAGTGGTAGGCCTGATCACCGACAACGACGAGACAGCCTATAGGGAGGAGGTCAGAGACCTAGCAGTGTGGTGCCAGGACAACAACCTCTCCCTCAATGTGATCAAGACAAAGGAAATGATTGTGGACTACAGGAAAATGAGGACGGAGCACGCCCCCATTCTCATCGACGGGGCTGTAGTGTAGGGGTTCGAGAGTGAATGTCCACATCACCAACGAACTATCATGGTCCAAACACACCAAGACAGTTGTGAAGAGGGCACAACAACACCTTTTCCCCCTCAGGAGACAAGAGAAAAGATTTGGCATGGGTCCTCAGATCCTCAAAAAGTTATACAGCTGCATCCTGACTGGTTGCATCACTGCCTGGTATGGCAACTACTCGGCATTCCATCCAGGACACCCCCCCCCCCCCTTTGTTTTTACACTATTACTACTCGCTGTTTATTATCTATATGTTACCTATGCATAGTCACTTCACCCCCACCTACATGAACAGATCACCTCAACTAACCTGTTCCCCAGCACACTAACTCCGGTACCCCCTGTATATAGCCTCCACATTGACTCTGTACCGGTACCCCCTGTATATAGCCTCCACATTGACTCTGTACCGTAACCCCCTGTATATAGCCTCCACATTGACTCTGTACCCCCTGTATATAGCCTCCAGATTGACTCTGTACTGGTACCCCCTGTATATAGCCTCCAGATTGACTCTGTACTGGTACCCCCTGTATACAGCCTCCACACTGACTCTGTACTGGTACCCCCTGTATATAGCCTCCACACTGACTCTGTACTGGTACCCCCTGTATATAGCCTCCACAGTGACTCTGTACCGGTACCCCCTGTATATAGCCTCCACAGTGACTCTGTACTGGTACCCCCTGTATATAGCCTCCACAGTAAGCACATTTTTACTCCTGAATTTATTTAAGCTTGCCATAAAGTGGTTGAATACTTATTGACAAAAAACATTTCAGCTTTTCATTTATTCATTTGTACCCCCCCCCCCCAAACAAAAAAAATACTGAAAAAGATAATTCCACGTCAGCCAGTGACAAAAACAATCTACATTTTATATAACATAAGAGGTGGGAAAAAGTCAACAGGGGTGAATACTCCCTGAAGGTAACTGTCCAGCGAACCAGTGCAGTTAAAAAAAACATTTGTTTTCTGTTGTTGGGTTATAAAAAGGATCAACTGACCAACAGAAAGACCACGGAGAAGGAGTACACATCTGCCGGGGTCAAACTTTGGTTGAACACTAAAGAACAGAATGGGAGTAGAGACCAAGATGTACAAAGTCAAGCATTTAAGAATAAGTTTTATTAGGAGGACAAACTGTCCAAAAAGGGACTTGGATGAAATGAACAGCTTTTAAAAAACAGTCAGAGACGATGAGTGAAAAACTGCTCTGGTTTGCTCTCCATTCAGGAATGTAATAAATACCCCTAGTTGTCTTTATTTAGCCGCATTTCCACCAGAGAAGCTGTGTTCTGTTGGTGGCTTTGTTTTTGTTTTTCTCAATGAGATGATCTCCACGAAAGCAAATGAGGTCTGCTTGAGGACATAATGAGGCAAAACACACAACTTCTGAGTCTTTCTGCATAAATATATCACGTTGTCTCAGTCACAACAACCATATGGATGCTTTTCTAATCCATTTTGTTTTAGTGGCATTTCATAGTTCATATGAAAAATACTTGAAAGCAAACGCTTTCATAATAAGTCTATATTTATCTATTACAAAGATTTCAATATTTAAAAAAGAAGAAATTACACAATTTGCATTTTCTTAATAAAATTATTTCAGTGACACAGATTTAAAATTCTTTCAATCTACACAAATTATTTATAAAATATTAGAGTGATTCTCTATGGTAACATTATAGATAGCAGTATCTACAGCAGAGCCAGAATTCTACATTTTGATTTATAAAATAGGAACACAGTAGTCCCACAGCTCATACAGAAGCACTGTGGCGTTGGCCGAATCGACCCCTCAACCCTACACGTGTGGAGAGCTGATTGGATCTGACCGGTGCAGTCCATATGGTAATAGCTCCCCCTTGCGCTCTGATAGGCTAGGTGGAAGTTTCATTATATTGCTTATACCAATCAAATCACCTCAGATCTCCACAATGGCGTAGGGTTTAGGGAATGATTTGGGATTAGGCCATAGCCCTCCTGAGTAAACAACACCGATCTCTTATTGCCCAACATGTCATAAATTAGATCAAACTACTAAAATAATTTAACCAAAATGTTGTTTAAACAATAAGAGAACAGATATGAAATACTTTCCCAATGGTCTTTTCTATAATCCCATATTGCCGACTTTGCCTAATACGGATTCAGTTTCAAATGGCACCCTATTCCCTATATAGTGCACTATTTTAGACCAGAGCCCTATGGGAAGTAGGGTACTACATAGGGAATAGTGTGCCATTTGGGACACATTTGATACATAAGGAAAGATTGCACTTCCAGGTTATAAATATCAAACCACAGTGCTGCTTCAGCATAGCTTTAGTAGGTTTTTATCTGAAAATAAATAGAAAATCATAAAAGAAATCAATTAAAACAATAATATGTAGATAAGTTATAGGTGTTTTGAAAACCATGTTTGGTTTCCCAGAGTATTCATTAATACCCAGCTGTACTATTCTTGGTTTCTGAGGTTGACATTTAGCGACATATAAAACCCAACACGTGTTATTTTATAGGTTTCATGTCTTCCCTATTATTTCTACAATGTAGAAAATTACTTATTTTAATCTCACTTTTATGAAACGTTAGCTGCCATTTCATACAGCGATAATTACCAACTGAAACGTTAGCTGCCATTTCATACAGCGATAATTACCAACTGAAACGTTAGCTGCCATTTCATACAGCGATAATTACCAACTGAAACGTTAGCTGCCATTTCATACAGCGATAATTACCAACTGAAACGTTAGCTGCCATTTCATACAGCGATAATTACCAACTGAAACGTTAGCTGCCATTTCATAAAGCGATAATTACCAACTGAAACGTTAGCTGCCACTTCATAAAGTGATAATTACCAACTGAAACGTTAGCTGCCACTTCATATAGCGATAATTACCAACTGAAACGTTAGCTGCCATTTCATAAAGCGATAATTACCAACTGAAACATTAGCTGCCATTTCATAAAGCGATAATTACCAACTGAAACGTTAGCTGCCACTTCATATAGCGATAATTACCAACTGAAACGTTAGCTGCCATTTCATACAGCGATAATTACCAACTGAAATGTTAGCTGCCATTTCATACAGCGATAATTACCAACTGAAACGTTAGCTGCCATTTCATACAGCGATAATTACCAACTGAAACGTTAGCTGCCATTTCATACAGCGATAATTACCAACTGCTTTGCTAACAATTGAAAGGCAAGAGAGAAATCACAGCTTCTTCCAACAGCAGTCTGTTTACACTGACCCCCATCCCCCCTAATTCACTACATAGTCCAGAACACAGTTGGCGGTTCAGGTCCCGATAGTTAACCCCTGACAGCTTCTTCCAACAGCTGATTGTCTGTGAACGTTGCAGGGGGTTCTGGGTCAGATTCTGGCAGACCAATCAGAGACTCCAGGAGGCAGGTCCCGGGGTCGATGGCCTGTGATTGGCTGCTGGCATAACTAGGCTGCTGGAAGTGAAAGAAGTTGTCCATGTGTTGGTACGCCGTAAGTGAGTTGTAGAGGGAGGAAGGACCCAGACAGAAACCATCAAAGAACTCCAGGTGAGACTCTGAGGACAGGCTGAGGTCCATGTAGCTGGCAGCGGTGCCATCTACTGAGGGGGATGGGGTGTTGGGGCAGTCTACTGAGGGAGATGAGGGGTTAGAGATTCTGCAGCTGCTGTGGTGGAACAGACCGTTGCCTTGGTTAGTGTTATCATCTAACAGTGATATGGCCATGGCCCGGTTGTCTGTGTGCACCTCTAGATTGTCATTCTCCTCTGGGAAGTCTGCCGTGCTAAACCCTCCCAACATCTGTGTTGTTGTCGTCATGGACGATGCCTGCTGCTGCTGCTGTAGACATTGCTCGGGGCAACATCGGTTGTCATTAACAACGTAGTTGTTTACGTTATAGTCGTTGTCGCTGAGGATGCGGCTCAGTCCGTTTTCATCCACATCGTCCTCCCGGCCTAACTCCGCCCCTTCCTCTGAGTCCTCACTCCCCCCCGAGGAGGCAGAGGAGTCTGTCATGTCACTGCTACAGCTGTTCTCCCCGACCGATGCCAGCTCTGAGCTGAAGTAGAAGGTGGTCTCTCCCGGGTCCTCTTCCTCTGGTCCAGACGTCTCCTCCAGTCTCTTCTCCAGCTCTAGCTTCATGATGGTGTGGATGTAGTGGGTCTGAACCCGGCTGGAGTTGAACTCTTTACGACCTTCCTGGTTACCGCAGCCATCCTTAGTGCAGCCGCAGGGAAATGACGAGTGGTCCATCTGGGGAGAGAAGAGAACGTTAAAAATCAGGTTCTGCTTTGTCGCAGAGGGATCAGAATATTGTATTACAGAGGACAAATAACCACTGCTGATTACAAAGTATTCACAGTTTACTATTAACGTTGAAGTTGAAGAAATGATGATATGCGAGTGTCTTACCTGACACTTGATGCCTGCCAGGCTGCAGGCGCAGGTCTCTGGCTCACAGAAACCCTGGCAGTCACACCCACAGTCCTCCCTGGACACTCGGAGCTGCTGCAGCTGTCTCTTCTCCTCCTTCTCCACCTTCACCCCCGCAGCCTTCAGCAGGGCATGTCTCCTCTTGGAGGGGTAGGGGTGGAGGAAGGAGCCGTCGTCTAGGTTACAGCTGCTAATGTCCATCTCGTCCTCTGGGATGTCTTCGATGGTGAGGCAGTCAGCCTCCTCTGACTCCACCGTGCCTCCCTTAGTCAGCTGGGAGGGAGAGAGGGGGGGGGGGGGGGGTTAGGATAATTGTGATGCATGTGTGGGGGTTCTCTCTAGAGAGGAGAGCTAGAACCCCTCGTTACAGGAATAAAACCTTTACACTACCAGGAATAAAACCTTTACACTACCAGGAATAAAACCTTTCACCAGCAGACACTGCTGCATATTAGCTTCATAACTATCTAATCCACATATGGGGGCGTGTGTGTGTGTCTCCCAGGGCTCACTTTCTGTTTGAGAGCGTCCAGTTTCTCCTCTCGGAGGCGGTCGAGGAGTTTCTCCCGACGGAGGGTGTGTTGCTCCACGGCGTACTCATCCAGGGTGTACCTGCGGAGGGCGCTGTGGCGCTGCATCATGCCCAGGGAACAGCCCCCTCTACTGGGCACGCTGCTGAAGCCCTGGCACCGTGGGAAGACAAACACTGTCACCATGTCAAAGGTCACGTTGCCCCGCACTAGCCGTTCACGCTTAGCCTTCTTCAGGATGGACTTGGCTAGAGAGAGCGAGAGAGAGAGTTGGTGTTATCACTGCTCATTACGTAAAAACAGCTTTCAAGAACAAGAGCCATTAAGGGAATTGCAGTTTGTCAAAGTAACTGCACTCCCTTCTCCTGCCACTAGATGGTAGCATAAATCAAATAACTTTAGTCATAAGCCTTCCACCTAGTCGACAGATATTTAAGAGACCTCATGAGCTGTCCTAGCCAGTTAAGAGTTGGGGGGGGTGATGAGGGGCAGGGATGATGAGGAGGGTATAGGGTGCCAATGGGAAGAGCTCGTCAGTAATCATTCACTGTTAGTCTACACCTGTTGTTTACAAAGAATGGGATTGGATTAAAGACCAAAACTGAGAAGGAGAGAACCAGAAAGGACCCAGGACAGGGGGGGATGTTTAACCCCAGTATGACCTGACCCTTGACCCCTGACCCAGCATGAAATAGGAGATGGTGCTGCTGCCTATAGCCACCACAGAGCAGATCACCCTATTGGCCCTGGTCTAAAAGGCACCCTATTGGCCCTGGACTAAAGGCACCCTATTGGCCCTGGACTAAAGGCACCCTATTGGCCCTGGACTAAAGGCACCCTATTGGCCCTGGACTAAAGGCACCCTATTGGCCCTGGACTAAAGGCACCCTATTGGCCCTGGACTAAAGGCACCCTATCGGCCCTGGTCTAAAGGGTGCCATTTGCAGCAGAGACAGAGGCTGTTTCAGTGTGACATCCATCCACCTGATAACAACAGGAGGACAAACGCTCCACTCTGACTCCTAAGGTCTGTTATACTACCAGTGGTGTTCAACTATCTCCTTTAGATGAACTAAGTATCACCCTTAATCTCATGCTCCAACATGCCTTTCCTCTCTCCATCCCTCCCTCCTCAGGCAGGCAGGCAGCACCTGTGCTGGGTGACTGCCTAGGGCCCAGACAAGGCTCTGTGTGTTTTCTCTGCCTGGCCATCTGCCATCCTGCTCGCTCTCTGGCTCCCTGCCCTGCCATCCTGGGAAACCTAACAACCGTTTGCCCTTCTCGCCAACCCCCCACTGACCCAAAACCAGGGCCTGGAATATAAAAGGTACTCAG
>NC_034184.2:90017348-90052348 GCF_002021735.2 Oncorhynchus kisutch
TGGTGTCAGTCTGGAACAATAGCCTTGGTGTCAGTCTGGAACAATAGCCTTGGTGTCAGTCTAGAACAATAGCCTTGGTGTCAGTCTGGAACAATTGCCTCTGTGTCAGTCTGGAACAATAGCCTTGGTGTCAGTCTGGAACAATAGCCTTGGTGTCTTCCTAGAACAATAGCCTGGTGTCAGTCTGGAACAATAGCCTTGGCGTCAGTCTGGACCAATAGCCTTGGTGTCAGGTCTGGAACAATAGCCTTGGCGTCAGTCTGGACCAATAGCCTTGGTGTCAGGTCTGGAACAATAGCCTTGGTGTCAGTCTGGAACAATAGCCTTGGTGTCAGTCTAGAACAATAGCCTTGGTGTCAGTCTGGAACAATAGCCTTGGTGTCAGTCTAGAACAATAGCCTTGGTGTCAGTCTGGAACAATAGCCTTGGTGTCAGTCTAGAACAATAGCCTTGGTGTCAGTCTGGAACAATAGCCTTGGTGTCATTCTAGAACAATAGCCTTGGTGTCAGTCTGGAACAATACCTTGGTGTCAGTCTGGAACAATAGCCTTGGTGTCAGTCTGGAACAATAGCCTTGGTGTCAGTCTAGAACAATAGCCTTGGTGTCAGTCTGGAACAACAGCCTTGGTGTCAGTCTGGAGCAACAGCCTTGGTGTCAGTCTGGAGCAACAGCAGGGCTCTGGTCTGGCAGGTCAATAATGCTGCATCATTGAATGACGAAGCAGTTCCAGGTTAAGGGTCACTAACAGAACGAGACCGTCTCCAGAGTTAGTCTACGTACTTGTAGAGCCTGATGTTGGCGGTCTGCTGATGGCGGTCTGGTGTGTCATCAGGCTCCGCCTCCTTCAGCTTGCCTGACCTCTGACCCAGCACGGCCCTCATGATCTTCATCAGCTCAGGGGAGTCTTCTTCATCTCCCCCCTCCACCACCCCGATCTGAGCACGCCCCCCTCGCTCCCTGTCACGGACATCCTGGGCCAGCAGCATCGCCTGCAGGGAGGGTAGAAAATAACATTGATTGTTTGGTGGAAAAACACCTAAACCTAACCAGTAAATACATAGAATTAATGAATACATGAATTACATTAAAAGGGCGGTCATCAAAGAAGAAAAGTAATTAAAGGGAAGGTTATAAATGAAGAACAGTCATTAAAGGGGCGGTCATCAATGAAGAACAGTCATTAAAGGGACGGTCATCAAAGAAGAACTTTCATTAAAGGGGCGTTCATCAAAGAAGAACAGTCATTAAAGGGGCGGTCATCAAAGAAGAACAGTCATTAAAGGGGCGGTCATCAATGAAGAACAGTCATTAAAGGGAAGGTCATCAATGAAGAACAGTCATTAAAAGGGCGGTCATCAATGAAGACCAGTCATTAAAGGGGCGGTCATCAATGAAGAACAGTCATTAAAGGGGCGGTCATCAAAGAAGAACTTTCATTAAAGGGGCGGTCATCAAAGAAGAACAGTCATTAAAGGGGCGGTCATCAAATAAGAACAGTCATTAAAAGGCCGGTCATCAATGAAGAACAGTCATTAAAGGGGCGGTCATCAATGAAGAACAGTCATTAAAGGGGCGGTCATCAAAGAAGAACAGTCATTAAAGGGGAGGTCATCAAAGAAGAACAGTCATTAAAGGGGCGGTCATCAATGAAGAACAGTCATTAAAGGGGCGGTCATCAAAGAAGAACAGTCATTAAAGGGGCGGTCATCAAATAAGAATAGTCATTAAAGGGGCAGTCATCAAAGAAGAACTGTCATTATAGGGGTGTCCATCAAAGAAGAACAGTCATTAAAGGGGCGGTCATCAAAGAAGAACAGTCATTAAAGGGGCGGTCATCAATGAAGAACAGTCATTAAAGGGGCGGTCATCAATGAAGAACAGTCATTAAAGGGGCGGTCATCAATGAAGAACAGTCATTAAAGGGAAGGTCATCAAAGAAGAACAGTCATTAAAGGGACGGTCATCAAATAAGAACAGTCATTAAAGGGAAGGTCATCAAAGAAGAACAGTCATTAAAAGGACGGTCATCAAAGAAGAACAGTCATTAAAGGGGTGGTCATCAAAGAAGACCAGTCATTAAAGGGGCGGTCATCAAAGAAGAACAGTCATTAAAGGGGCAGTCATCAATGAAGAACAGTCATTAAAAGGGCGGTCATCAAAGAAGAACTGTCATTAAAGGGGTGGTCATCAATGAAGAACAGTCATTAAAAGGGCGGTCATCAAAGAAGAACAGTCATTAAAGGGAAGGTCATCAATGAAGGACAGTCATTAAAGGGGCGGTCATCAAAGAAGAACAGTCATTAAAGGGGCGGTCATCAAAGAAGAACTGTCATTAAAGGGGTGGTCATCAAAGAAGAACAGTCATTAAAGGGGTGGTCATCAAAGAAGAACAGTCATTAAAAGGGCGGTCATCAAAGAAGAACAGTCATTAAAGGGGCGGTCATCAAAGAAGAACAGTCATTAAAGGGAAGGTCATCAATGAAGAACAGTCATTTGATCATCATTATCATGATGGTAGACTAAAAACACGGCCGTGGTGTTCACTAGGACTACCTGAAGTTTCTCCCTCCTGTTCCTCTGACGGTCAGGGGTTTGGAGTTAAGGTTTCAAATCAAATCAAATGTATTTGTCACATACACATGGTTAGCAGATGTTAATGCGAGTGTAGCGAAAGGTTTAGGGTCAGGGTTAGAGGTCAGGGGTCAGTGGTTAAGGGTTCGGTGCCTTGATTTTCTCTCTCCTGTTGCTCTGAGGGTTAGGGTTAGAGGACGGGGGTTTGGTGATGAGGTTAAAAGTTCAGAGTTAGGGTAAGGGGTTTAGGGATAGAGGTCGGGGGTCGGGGGTCAGGATTAGGTACCTTGAGTTTCTCACTCCGGTTGCTCTGAGGGCCATTCCACTGAACTATGACCTTCCCCATGTCCAAAAGGAAGACGTCTCCACTGTTGAAGCTACTCCACGACACCTCCACCTGGAAACACAACATACACTCAGAATACTGCTCACCTGAAACCCAATACACACTCAGAACACTGCACACCTGGAAACACAATACACACTCAGAATACTGCTCACCTGAAACCCAACATACACTCAGAATACTGCTCACCTGGAAACACAACATACACTCAGAATACTGCTCACCTGAAACCCAATACACACTTAGAATACTGCTCACCTGGAAACACAACATACACTCAGAATACTGCTCACCTGAAACCCAATACACACTTAGAATACTGCTCACCTGGAAACACAACATACACTCAGAATACTGCTCACCTGAAACCCAATACACACTTAGAATACTGCTCACCTGGAAACACAACATACACTCAGAATACTGCTCACCTGAAACCCAATACACACTCAGAACACTGCACACCTGGAAACACAATACACACTCAGAATACTGCTCACCTGGAAACACAACATACACTCAGAACACTGCTCACCTGGAAACACAATACACACTCAGAATACTGCTCACCTGGAAACACAACATACACTCAGAACACTGCTCACCTGGAAACACAATACACACTCAGAACACTGCACACCTGGAAACACAATACACACTCAGAACACCTCCACCTGGAAACACAATACACACTCAGAACACCTCCACCTGGAAACACAATACACACTCAGAACACCTCCACCTGGAAACACAATACACACTCAGAACACCTCCACCTGGAAACACAACATACACTCAGAACACCTCCACCTGGAAACACAATACAACATACACTCAGGAACACTGGGACTGAGGCTGGGTTAGAGAGACTGAGGCTGGGTTAGAGAGACTGAGGGTGGGTTAGATAGACTGAGGCTGTGCTAGAGGGACTGAGGCTGTGTTAGAGAGACTAAAGCTGGGTTAGAGGGACTGAGGCTGTGTTAGAGAGTCTGAGGCTGGGTTAGAGGGACTGAGGCTGTGTTAGAGGGACTGAGGCTGGGTTAGAGGGACTGAGGCTGGGTTAGAGGGACTGAGGCTGGGTTAGAGGGACTGAGGCTGGGTTAGATAGACTGAGGCTGGGTTAGAGAGACTGAGGCTGGGTTAGAGAGACTGAGGCTCGGTTAGAGAGACTGAGGCTGGGTTAGAGGGACTGAGAATGGGTTAGAGGAACTGAGGCTGGACTAGAGTGACTTAGGCTGTGTTAGAGAGTCTGAGGCTGGGTTAGAGGACTGAGGCTGGGCTAGAGGGACTGAGGCTGGGTTAGAGGGACTGAGGCTGGGTTAGAGGGACTGAGGCTGGGTTAGAGGGACTGAGGCTGGGTTAGATAGACTGAGGCTGGGTTAGAGAGACTGAGGCTGGGTTAGAGAGACTGAGGCTGGGTTAGAGAGACTGAGGCTGGGTTAGAGGGACTGAGGCTGGGTTAAAGGGACTGAGGCTGGGGTAAAGGGACTGAGGCTGGGTTAGAGGAACTGAGTCTGGGTTAAAGGGACTGAGGCTGGGTTAGAGGGACTCAGGCTGTGTTAGAGAGACTGAGGCTGGGTTAGAGGCACTGAGTCTGGGTTAGATAGACGAGGCTGGGTTAGAGAGAATGAGGCTGGGTTAGAGAGACTGAGGCTGGGTTAGAGGGACTGAGGCTGGACGAGAGGCACTGAGGTTGGGTTAGAGGGACTGAGGCTGGGTTAGAGGGACTGAGGCTGTGTTAGAGGGACTGAGACTGGGTTAGAGGGACTGAAACTGGGTTAGAGGGACTGAGGCTGGGTTAGAGGGACTGAGGCTGTGTTAGAGGGACTGAAGCTGTGTTAGAGGGACTGAGGCTGGGTTAGAGGGACTGAGGCTGTGTTAGAGGGACTGAAGCTGGGTTAGAGGGACTGAGGCTGGGTTAGAGGGACTGAGGCTGGGTTAGAGGGACTGAGGCTGTGTTAGAGGGACTGAAGCTGGGTTAGAGGGACTGAGGCTGGGTTAAAGGGACTGAGGTTGGGTTAGAGGGACTGAGGCTGGGTTAGAGGGACTGAGGCTGTGTTAGAGGGACTGAGGCTGGGTTAGAGAGACTGAGGCTGGGTTAGAGGGACTGAGGCTGTGTTAGAGGGACTGAAGCTGGGTTAGAGGGACTGAGGCTGGGTTAAAGGGACTGAGGTTGGGTTAGAGGGACTGAGGCTGGGTTAGAGGGACTGAGGCTGTGTTAGAGGGACTGAGGCTGTGTTAGAGGGACTGAGGCTGGGTTAGAGGGACTGAGGCTGTGTTAGAGGGACTGAGGCTGGGTTAGAGGGACTGAGGCTGGGTTAGAGGGACTGAGGCTGTGTTAGAGGGACTGAGGCTGTGTTAGAGGGACTGAAGCTGTGTTAGAGGGACTGAGGCTGGGTTAGAGGGACTGAGGCTGGGTTAGAGGGACTGAGGCTGGGTTAGAGGGACTGAGGCTGTGTTAGAGGGACTGAAGCTGGGTTAGAGGGACTGAGGCTGGGTTAGAGGGACTGAGACTGGGTTAGAGGGACTGAGGCTGGGTTAGAGGGACTGAGGCTGGGTTAGAGGGACTGAGGCTGGGTTAGAGGGACTGAGGCTGGGTTAGAGGGACTGAGGCTGGGTTAGAGGGACTGAGGCTGGGTTAGAGGGACTGAGGCTGGGTTAGAGGGACTGAAGCTGGGTTAGAGGGACTGCTGCTGGGTTAGAGGGACTGAGGCTGGGTTAGAGGGACTGAGGCTGGGTTAGAGGGACTGAGGCTGGGTTAGAGGGACTGAAGCTGGGTTAGAGGGACTGAGGCTGGGTTAGAGGGACTGAGGCTGGGTTAGAGGGACTGAGGCTGGGTTAGAGGGACTGAGGCTGGGTTAGAGGGACTGAAACTGGGTTAGAGGGGACTGAGGCTGTGTTAGAGGGACTGAGGCTGTGTTAGAGGGACTGAGGCTGGGTTAGAGGGACTGAGGCTGTGTTAGAGGGACTGAGGCTGGGTTAGAGGGACTGAGGCTGGGTTAGAGGGACTGAGGCTGTGTTAGAGGGACTGAGGCTGTGTTAGAGGGACGGAAGCTGTGCTAGAGGGACTGAGGCTGGGTTAGAGGGACTGAGGCTGGGTTAGAGGGACTGAGGCTGGGTTAGAGGGACTGAGGCTGTGTTAGAGGGACTGAAGCTGGGTTAGAGGGACTGAGGCTGGGTTAGAGGGACTGAGACTGGGTTAGAGGGACTGAGGCTGGTTAGAGGGACTGAGGCTGGGTTAGAGGGACTGAGGCTGGGTTAGAGGGACTGAGGCTGGGTTAGAGGGACTGAGGCTGGGTTAGAGGGACTGAGGCTGGGTTAGAGGGACTGAAGCTGGGTTAGAGGGACTGAGGCTGGGTTAGAGGGACTGAAGCTGGGTTAGAGGGACTGCTGCTGGGTTAGAGGGACTGAGGCCGGGTTAGAGGGACTGAGGCTGGGTTAGAGGGACTGAGGCTGGGTTAGAGGGACTGAAGCTGGGTTAGATGGACTGAGGCTGGGTTAGAGGGACTGAGGCTGGGTTAGAGGGACTGAGGCTGGGTTAGAGGGACTGAGGCTGGGTTAGAGGGACTGAAGCTGGGTTAGAGGGACTGAGGCTGGGTTAGAGGGACTGAAGCTGGGTTAGAGGGACTGCTGCTGGGTTAGAGGGACTGAGGCTGGGTTAGAGGGACTGAGGCTGGGTTAGAGGGACTGAGGCTGGGTTAGAGGGACTGAAGCTGGGTTAGAGGGACTGAGGCTGGGTTAGAGGGACTGAGGCTGGGTTAGAGGGACTGAGGCTGGGTTAGAGGGACTGAGGCTGGGTTAGAGGGACTGAGGCTGTGTTAGAGGGACTGAGGCTGTGTTAGAGGGACTGAGGCTGGGTTAGAGGGACTGAGGGTGTGTTAGAGGGACTGAGGCTGGGTTAGAGGGACTGAGGCTGGGTTAGAGGGACTGAGGCTGGGTTAGAGGGACTGAGGCTGGGTTAGAGGGACTGAGGCTGGGTTAGAGGGACTGAAGCTGGGTTAGAGGGACTGAGGCTGGGTTAGAGGGACTGAAGCTGGGTTAGAGGGACTGCTGCTGGGTTAGAGGGACTGAGGCTGGGTTAGAGGGACTGAGGCTGGGTTAGAGGGACTGAGGCTGGGTTAGAGGGACTGAAGCTGGGTTAGAGGGACTGAGGCTGGGTTAGAGGGACTGAGGCTGGGTTAGAGGGACTGAGGCTGGGTTAGAGGGACTGAGGCTGGGTTAGAGGGACTGAAACTGGGTTAGAGGGACTGAGGCTGTGTTAGAGGGACTGAGGCTGTGTTAGAGGGACTGAGGCTGGGTTAGAGGGACTGAGGCTGTGTTAGAGGGACTGAGGCTGGGTTAGAGGGACTGAGGCTGGGTTAGAGGGACTGAGGCTGTGTTAGAGGGACTGAGGCTGTGTTAGAGGGACGGAAGCTGTGCTAGAGGGACTGAGGCTGGGTTAGAGGGACTGAGGCTGGGTTAGAGGGACTGAGGCTGGGTTAGAGGGACTGAGGCTGTGTTAGAGGGACTGAAGCTGGGTTAGAGGGACTGAGACTGGGTTAGAGGGACTGAGGCTGGGTTAGAGGGACTGAGGCTGGGTTAGAGGGACTGAGGCTGGGTTAGAGGGACTGAGGCTGGGTTAGAGGGACTGAGGCTGGGTTAGAGGGACTGAGGCTGGGTTAGAGGGACTGAAGCTGGGTTAGAGGGACTGAGGCTGGGTTAGAGGGACTGAAGCTGGGTTAGAGGGACTGCTGCTGGGTTAGAGGGGACTGAGGCCGGGTTAGAGGGACTGAGGCTGGGTTAGAGGGACTGAGGCTGGGTTAGAGGGACTGAAGCTGGGTTAGATGGACTGAGGCTGGGTTAGAGGGACTGAGGCTGGGTTAGAGGGACTGAGGCTGGGTTAGAGGGACTGAGGCTGGGTTAGAGGGACTGAAACTGGGTTCGAGGGACTAAGGCTGGGTTAAAGGGACTGAGGCTGGGTTAGAGAGACTGAGGCTGGGTTAGAGGGACTGAGGCTGTGTTAGAGGGACTGAAGCTGGGTTAGAGGGACTGAGGCTGGGTTAAAGGGACTGAGGTTGGGTTAGAGGGACTGAGGCTGGGTTAGAGGGACTGAGGCTGTGTTAGAGGGACTGAGGCTGGGTTAGAGGGACTGAGGCTGTGTTAGAGGGACTGAGGCTGGGTTAGAGGGACTGAGGCTGGGTTAGAGGGACTGAGGCTGTGTTAGAGGGACTGAGGCTGTGTTAGAGGGACTGAAGCTGTGTTAGAGGGACGGAGGCTGTGTTAGAGGGACTGAGGCTGTGTTAGAGGGACTGAAGCTGGGTTAGAGGGACTGAGGCTGGGTTAGAGGGACTGAGACTGGGTTAGAGGGACTGAGGCTGGGTTAGAGGGACTGAAGCTGGGTTAGAGGGACTGAAGCTGGGTTAGAGGGACTGAGGCTGGGTTAGAGGGACTGAAGCTGGGTTAGAGGGACTGCTGCTGGGTTAGAGGGACTGAGGCTGGGTTAGAGGGACTGAGGCTGGGTTAGAGGGACTGAGGCTGGGTTAGAGGGACTGAGTCTGGGTTAGAGGGACTGAGGCTGGGTTAGAGGGACTGAGGCTGGGTTAGAGGGACTGAAGCTGGGTTAGAGGGACTGAGGCTGGGTTAGAGGGACTGAGACTGGGTTAGAGGGACTGAGGCTGGGTTAGAGGGACTGAGGCTGGGTTAGAGGGACTGAAGCTGGGTTAGAGGGACTGAGTCTGGGTTAGAGGGACTGAGGCTGGGTTAGAGGGACTGAGGCTGGGTTAGAGGGACTGAAGCTGGGTTAGAGGGACTGAGGCTGGGTTAGAGGGACTGAAGCTGGGTTAGAGGGACTGCTACTGGGTTAGAGGGACTGACGCTGGGTTAGAGGGACTGAGGCTGGGTTAGAGGGACTGAGGCTGGGTTAGAGGGACTGAAGCTGGGTTAGAGGTACTGAGGCTGGGTTTGAGGGACTGAGGCTGGGTTAGAGGGACTGAGGCTGGGTTAGAGGGACTGAAGCTGGGTTAGAGGGACTGAGGCTGGGTTAGAGGGACTGAAGCTGGGTTAGAGGGACTGCTGCTGGGTTAGAGGGACTGACGCTGGGTTAGAGGGACTGAGGCTGGGTTAGAGGGACTGAGGCTGGGTTAGAGGGACTGAAGCTGGGTTAGAGGGACTGAGGCTGTGTTAGAGGGACTGAGACTGGGTTAGAGGGACTGAAACTGGGTTAGAGGGACTGAGGCTGGGTTAGAGGGACTGAAACTGGGTTAGAGGGACTGAGGCTGGGTTAGAGGGACTGAGGCTGTGTTAGAGGGACTGAAGCTGTGTTAGAGGGACTGAGGCTGGGTTAGAGGGACTGAGGCTGGGTTAGAGGGACTGAAGCTGGGTTAGAGGGACTGAGGCTGGGTTAGAGGGACTGAGGCTGGGTTAGAGGGACTGAGGCTGGGTTAGAGGGACTGAGGCTGGGTTAGAGGGACTGAAACTGGGTTAGAGGGACTGAGGCTGGGGTTAAAGGGACTGAGGCTGGTTAGAGAGACTGAGGCTGGGTTAGAGGGACTGAGGCTGTGTTAGAGGGACTGAGGCTGGGTTAGAGGGACTGAGGCTGGGTTAGAGGGACTGAGGCTGGGTCAGAGGGACTGAGGCTGGGTTAGAGGGACTGAAGCTGAGTTAGAGGGACTGAGGCTGGGTTAGAGGGTCTGAAGCTGGGTTAGAGGGACTGCTGCTGGGTTAGAGGGACTGAGGCTGGGTTAGAGGGACTGAGGCTGGGTTAGAGGGACTGAAGCTGGGTTAGAGGGACTGAGGCTGGGTTAGAGGGACTGAGGCTGGGTTTGAGGGACTGAGGCTGGGTTAGAGGGACTGAGGCTGGGTTAGAGGGACTGAGGCTGGGTTAAAGGGACTGAGGCTGGGTTAGAGGGACTGAGGCTGGGTTAGAGGGACTGAGGCTGTGTTAGAGGGACTGAGGCTGGGTTAGAGGGACTGAGGCTGGGTTAGAGGGACTGAAGCTGGGTTAGAGGGACTGAGGCTGGGTTAGAGGGACTGAGGCTGGGTTAGAGGGACTGAGGCTGGGTTAGAGGGACTGAAGCTGGGTTAGAGGGACTGAGGCTGGGTTAGAGGGACTGAAGCTGGGTTAGAGGGACTGCTGCTGGGTTAGAGGGACTGACGCTGGGTTAGAGGGACTGAGGCTGGGTTAGAGGGACTGAGGCTGGGTTAGAGGGACTGAAGCTGGGTTAGAGGGACTGAGGCTGTGTTAGAGGGACTGAGACTGGGTTAGAGGGACTGAAACTGAGTTAGAGGGACTGATGCTGGGTTAGAGGGACTGAAACTGGGTTAGAGGGACTGAGGCTGGGTTAGAGGGACTGAAGCTGTGTTAGAGGTACTGAGGCTGGGTTAGAGGGACTGAGGCTGGGTTAGAGGGACTGAAACTGGGTTAGAGGGACTGAGGCTGGGTTAGAGGGACTGAAACTGGGTTAGAGGGACTGAGGCTGGGTTAAAGGGACTGAGGCTGGGTTAGAGAGACTGAGGCTGGGTTAGAGGGACTGAGGCTGTGTTAGAGGGACTGAAGCTGGGTTAGAGGGACTGAGGCTGGGTTAGAGGGACTGAGGCTGGGTTAGAGGGACTGAAGCTGGGTTAGAGGGACTGAGGCTGGGTTAGAGGGACTGAGGCTGGGTTAGAGGGACTGAAGCTGGGTTAGAGGGACTGAGGCTGGGTTAGAGGGACTGAAGCTGGGTTAGAGGGACTGCTACTGGGTTAGAGGGACTGACGCTGGGTTAGAGGGACTGAGGCTGGGTTAGAGGGACTGAGGCTGGGTTAGAGGGACTGAAGCTGGGTTAGAGGTACTGAGGCTGGGTTTGAGGGACTGAGGCTGGGTTAGAGGGACTGAGGCTGGGTTAGAGGGACTGAAGCTGGGTTAGAGGGACTGAGGCTGGGTTAGAGGGACTGAAGCTGGGTTAGAGGGACTGCTGCTGGGTTAGAGGGACTGACGCTGGGTTAGAGGGACTGAGGCTGTGTTAGAGGGACTGAGGCTGTGTTAGAGGGACTGAGGCTGGGTTAGAGGGACTGAGGCTGGGTTAGAGGGACTGAGGCTGGGTTAGAGGGACTGAGGCTGGGTTAGAGGGACTGAAGCTGGGTTAGAGGGACTGCTGCTGGGTTAGAGGGACTGAGGCTGGGTTAGAGGGACTGAGGCTGGGTTAGAGGGACTGACGCTGGGTTAGAGGGACTGAGGCTGGGTTAGAGGGACTGAGGCTGGGTTAGAGGGACTGAGGCTGGGTTAGAGGGACTGAAGCTGGGTTAGAGGGACTGAGGCTGGGTTAGAGGGACTGAAGCTGGGTTAGAGGGACTGCTGCTGGGTTAGAGGGACTGACGCTGGGTTAGAGGGACTGAGGCTGTGTTAGAGGGACTGAGGCTGTGTTAGAGGGACTGAGGCTGGGTTAGAGGGACTGAGGCTGGGTTAGAGGGACTGAGGCTGGGTTAGAGGGACTGAGGCTGTGTTAGAGGGACTGAAGCTGGGTTAGAGGGACTGAGGCTGGGTTAGAGGGACTGAGGCTGGGTTAGAGGGACTGAGGCTGTGTTAGAGGGACTGAAGCTGGGTTAGAGGGACTGAGGCTGGGTTAGAGGGACTGAGACTGGGTTAGAGGGACTGAGGCTGGGTTAGAGGGACTGAAGCTGGGTTAGAGGGACTGAAGCTGGGTTAGAGGGACTGAGGCTGGGTTAGAGGGACTGAAGCTGGGTTAGAGGGACTGCTGCTGGGTTAGAGGGACTGAGGCTGGGTTAGAGGGACTGAGGCTGGGTTAGAGGGACTGAGGCTGGGTTAGAGGGACTGAAGCTGGGTTAGAGGGACTGAAGCTGGGTTAGAGGGACTGAAGCTGGGTTAGAGGGACTGCTGCTGGGTTAGAGGGACTGACGCTGGGTTAGAGGGACTGAGGCTGGGTTAGAGGGACTGAGGCTGGGTTAGAGGGACTGAGGCTGTGTTAGAGGGACTGAGGCTGTGTTAGAGGGACTGAAGCTGGGTTAGAGGGACTGAGGCTGGGTTAGAGGGACTGAGACTGGGTTAGAGGGACTGAGGCTGGGTTAGAGGGACTGAAGCTGGGTTAGAGGGACTGAAGCTGGGTTAGAGGGACTGAGGCTGGGTTAGAGGGACTGAAGCTGGGTTAGAGGGACTGCTGCTGGGTTAGAGGGACTGAGGCTGGGTTAGAGGGACTGAGGCTGGGTTAGAGGGACTGAGGCTGGGTTAGAGGGACTGAAGCTGGGTTAGAGGGACTGAAGCTGGGTTAGAGGGACTGAAGCTGGGTTAGAGGGACTGAGGCTGGGTTAGAGGGACTGAGGCTGGGTTAGAGGGACTGAAGCTGGGTTAGAGGGACTGCTGCGTACCTCTGTGGCGGTGACATGCTTCCTTCCTTTAATGTGCAGAAGCCGCAGGATTTTGTACACATTGGACTCGACATGACGGAACCCCGAATCCACACCACCCTTCTTATAGCTGATGGAGAGTACAGGGGTTAGTCATGAAGAGATATGAGGAGAGTACAGGGGTTAGTCAGGTAGAGATATGAGGAGTGGACAGGGGTTAGTCAGGTAGAGATATGAGGAGTGGACAGGGGTTAGTCAGGAAGAGATATGAGGAGAGTACAGGGGTTAGTCAGGTAGAGATATGAGGAGTGGACAGGGGTTAGTCAGGTAGAGATATGAGGAGAGTACAGGGGTTAGTCAGGTAGAGATATGAGGATGAGGACAGGGGTTAGTCAGGTAGAGATATGAGGGAGAGGACATGGGTTAGTCAGGTAGAGATGTGAAACGACAGGGGTTAGTCAGGTAGAGATATGAGGGAGAGGACAGGGATTAGTCAGGTAGAGATGTGAAACGACAGGGATTAGTCAGGTAGAGATATGAGGAGTGGACAGGGGTTAGTCAGGTAGAGATATGAGGAGAGTACAGGGGTTAGTCAGGTAGAGATAAGAGGGAGAGGACAGGGGTTAGTCAGGTAGAGATATGAGGGAGCGGACAGGGGTTAGTCAGGTAGAGATGTGAGGAGAGGACAGGGGTTAATCAGGTAGGGATATGAGGGAGAGGACAGGGGTTAGTCAGGTAGAGATATGAGGGAGAGGACAGGGGTTAGTCAGGTAGAGATGTGAGGAGAGGACAAGGGTTAATCAGGTAGAGATATGAGGGAGTGGACAGGGGTTAGTCAGGTAGAGATATGAGGAGAGTACAGGGGTTAGTCAGGTAGAGATAAGAGGGAGAGGACAGGGGTTAGTCAGGTAGAGATATGAGGGAGCGGACAGGGGTTAGTCAGGTAGAGATGTGAGGAGAGGACAGGGGTTAATCAGGTAGGGATATGAGGGAGAGGACAGGGGTTAGTCAGGTAGAGATATGAGGGAGAGGACAGGGGTTAGTCAGGTAGAGATGTGAGGAGAGGACAAGGGTTAATCAGGTAGAGATATGAGGGAGTGGACAGGGGTTAGTCAGGTAGAGATATGAGGAGAGGACAGGGATTAATCAGGTAGAGATATGAGGGAGAGGACAGGGGTTAGTCAGGTAGAGATGTGAAACGACAGAGGTTAGTCAGCAAGAAATACAGAATTACAGGTATAATTCAAATTATGACACGGTATTTTGTCAATACCATGAAGAGTGTATTTATTAATGAAATATACCACATATTGAACAATAACAACACATTGCGAATAGGAGAGTGAGTTGTGCGAATAACAATGAGGCAGACAGAGAGATGAAGCAGACAGACAGGAACTGACGAGACCGGTGTCATGATGTTTTCATACATTAGTGAGATAGGTTTTGTTTTACAGGAATAGCCTCCACCCTCCTGTTCTCTCCCTACTACTGTTCTATAGGAATACACACCCCATCTTTTCTATGATGACAGACATAGTAGCCAGCTGTGTTACAGTCATATTTCAGCAGGGGAATTCAATTCCTTCGTTGCATCTGTTTTTCTATTGCTGTGAGATTCCTCTCACCTGGTTTCCCAAGTCCACAGGTGTCCAAGTTAAAAAAGAGGGATATGATATTTAACAGTGCCGTAGGCCTTCGTCATGATCATATCTTCTGACCATGTTAGCAGTTGATGTTACTCTTCAATAACACAGACCCCAAAGCAAATCAGGGGGTGAAAAATATGTGTATTCAAAGAGGACAAATCATAGATGTTATGCTGAGAGGTAGACGTTCATTCTCCCCTGTCCTCAGTGATTCTCTCGACAGAACAAAGTGACAGGATGAACTTTATAACCCAGCCCTATCCCGTGGTTGACCAATTACAATTCCTCTCAATAAAACTGGGCCAATGGCCAAACAAGAAGTATCCTGTTTCAGGCTCAATGCCTAGACAAATTCCTCCCATGTCTCTGACCCACTGCTCATTAATTCCCTATTACAGAAAGAAACACTATTTCCATTAATCGCTAGACCTCTATTGACTTTTAGTCCTCTTGAACTTTAGTCATCTGCGTTGTGTTTTTATCTCAAAATATTCTTACAATGTTAATACAAAAAACTACATTTTAAGTAAAATATATTTTGTCTAAAACTGAAAAGGACAGGAAATTCAAACGCTAATTTGACCTATGCACTAACAAGGCTTTTCAGCATCAGCTTGACTGCTGCTAGAGTACTGCATCTTTATTGATCTACTGTTCTTCAACAACAGATGTACTCACATTGGATGGTCCATGGGGCGATGCACAATTGGCCTAGCGTCTTCCGGGTTAGGGAGGGTTTGGACGGTAGGGATGTCCTTGTCTCATCGCGCACTAGCGACTCCTGTGGCGGGCCAGGCGCAGTGCACGCTGACCAGATCGCTAGGTGTATGGTGTTTCCTCCGACACATTGGTGCGGCTGGCTTCCGGGTTGGATGCGCTCTGTGTTAAGAAGCAGTGCGGCTTGGTTGGGTTGTGTTTCGGAGGACGCATAGCTCTCGACCTTCGTCTGTCTCGAGCCCATACGGGAGTTGTAGCGATGAGACAGGACAGTAACTACTAACAATTGGATACTACGAAATTGGGGAGAAAAAGGGGGTAAAAATAATTTAAAATAATAAAAAACAGAAAAACCTTATTCAGACCCTTTGCTATGAGATTCAAAATTGAGCATCCTGTTTCCATTGATCATCCTTAAGATGTTTTTAGAACTTAATTGGAGTCCACCTGTGGTGAATTCAATTGTTTGGACATGATTGGGCTATACTCAGCCTTGTCTCAGGATGGTAAGTTGGTGGTTGAAGATATCCCTCTAGTGGTGTGGGGGCTGTGCTTTGGCAAAGTGGGTGGGGTTATATCCTTCCTGTTTGGCCCTGTCCGGGGGTGTCCTCGGATGGGGCCACAGTGTCTCCTGACCCCTCCTGTCTCAGCCTCCAGTATTTATGCTGCAGTAGTTTATGTGTCGGGGGGCTGGGGTCAGTTTGTTATATCTGGAGTACTTCTCCTGTCCTATTCGGTGTCCTGTGTGCGTTCTCTAATTCTCTCCTTCTCTCTTTCTTTCTCTCTCTCGGAGGACCTGAGCCCTAGGACCATGCCCCAGGACTACCTGACATGATGACTCCTTGCTGTCCCCAGTCCACCTGGCCATGCTGCTGCTCCAGTTTCAACTTCCACCTGACTGTGCTGCTGCTCCAGTTTCAACTGTTCTGCCTTATTATTATTCGACCATGCTGGTCATTTATGAACATTTGAACATCTTGGCCATGTTCTGTTATAATCTCCACCCGGCACAGCCAGAAGAGGACTGGCCACCCCACATAGCCTGGTTCCTCTCTAGGTTTCTTCCTAGGTATTGGCCTTTCTAGGGAGTTTTTCCTAGCCACCGTGCTTCTACACCTGCATTGCTTGCTGTTTGGGGTTTTAGGCTGGGTTTCTGTACAGCACTTTGAGATATCAGCTGATGTACGAAGGGCTATATAAATAAATTTGATTTGATTTGATTTGATTTGAAAAGGCACACACCTGTCTATATAAATGTCCCACACTTGACAGTGCATGTCAGAGCAAAAACCTACCCTTGAGGTCGAAGGAATTGTCCATAGAACTCCGAGACAGAATTCTGTCGAGGCAAAGATCTGGAGAAGGGTATTAAACATTTCTGCAGCATTGAAGGTCCCCAAGAAAACAGGGACCTCCATCATTCTTAAATGGGAGAAGTTCCTCCCTGCCAAACTCAGCAATCGTGGGAGAAGTGCCTTTGTCAGGGAGGTGACCAAGAACCTGATGGTCACTCTGGTAGAACTCCAGAGTTCCTCTGTGGAGATGGGAGAACCTTCCAGAAGGACAACCATTTCTGCAGCACTCCACCAATCAGGCCTTTATGGTGGAGTGACCAGACGGAAGCCACTCCTCAGTAAAAGACACATGACAGCCTGCATGGAGTTGGCCAAAAGGGACCTAAAGGACTCTCAGAACATGAGAAACAAAATTCTCTGGTCTAATTAAACCAAGAATAGACTATTTGGCCTGAATGCCAAGCATCATGTCTGGAGGAAACCTGCCACCATCCCTACGGTGAAGCATGCTGAGGGGATATTTTTCAGTGGCAGGGACTGGGAGACAAGTCAGGATTGAGGGAAAGATGAATGGAGAAAAGTACAGAGAGATCCTTGATGAAAACCTGCTCCTGAGCGCTCAGGACAGACTGGGGCGGAGGTTCACCTTCCAACAGGACAACGACCTGCACTCAGCCAAGACACAGGAGTGGCTTCGGGACAATTCTCTGAATGTCCTTGAGTGGCCCAGACTTGAACCATATCTAACATCTCTGGAGAGACCTGAAAATAGCTGTGAAGTGACACTCCCCATCCAACCTGACAGAGCTTGAGAGGATCTGCAGAGAAGAATGGGAGAAACTCCACAAATACAGGTGTGTCAAGCTGGTAGCATCATATCCAAGAAGACTCGAGGCTGTAATCGTTGCCAAAGATGCTTCAACAAAGTATTGAGTAAAGGGTCTGAATACTTCTATAAATGTGATATATACTTATATATATATACTTATATATATTTCTAAAAACCTGTTTTTGCTTTGTCATTATGGGGTATTGTGTGTAGATTGATGAGGAAAAACAACAATTTTATACATTTTAGAATAAGGCTGTAACGTAAGAAAATGTGTGACTGTCTTCTATGACATTACTATGAATAAGAGCGATATAATTTGTATTTGTCAAACATGCATCAATATTCATGTCACCAGAATAAGACCCTTATTGGAAAGTAGCATAACGCTCATCACCTTGAACCACCCTGTGAAGTGGAGTTCATCTACAGCCTTAATAAACTGGATGCTTTCCCGGGTAGGAGGAGACACATAGCGTATCGCGTGATTCCAAGTTTACTTTAATTTGACAGTTATTATATAAATATTTGCACATAATGGAGTTTCCACTGCCATTTCACTGCATAATCAATTTACACGACACAAAAACATCCCACCATGTCGAACAAACAAATTGTCTGTAGGCATTTATAAAATTGTATGACCATTTATAAAATTGTATTGACATTTCATATTTCCTTGATTGATCTACTGTTCTTCAACAACAAATGTACTCTGGCCGGCTGTGACATTTTTAATGCGGCAGGTAATTGGTCTGTATGAAATGGTTGGATGGACACCTGCTTAGTGTTGTAAATGAACCTATGAGCCCCAAACCCAAATTAATGGAAGATGAAGGCATCAAACAGGGAGTTGATTGATGTAAATGGCTATTAAATATACAAAATACCACACATCCTCATATTCTAAAATCAAATGATATCTCTAACAGGTTGTGACAAACATGGGAGAGTACCTGCACCAGGCGGAGGTGTCCAGACCATAGTCATTTGTGTTGGCTCTTGGGGACTGCTCACAGGTGTTTACAGTCGTTAGTGGACCAGCATTGGAGCAAGGTACACTGGGTCACCAGATTCAAGTCCTATGATGTGTTTGATATCAACTTCCCCTCTGTGCCCCAGCATGGGAATTCCTACAGACCACAGTGTATCAGCTGCCAAGGAACAGAATACCACACAGACTGTTGAGAGCCTTTGTTCCACTGAACAATAGTGGATAAAAATCTATTATTGTATGTAGTGGGAGAAGTGACAGGAGGAAGCACAGCCCTCCCTCCGGCTGACGTGTTCCTGTGAATTAATGGATGAGCCATAAGTGTCTCATTCCAATACTATTATGCTCTTAAGGCACTATTTATAGCTCTGTTAAATGGACTTTTAGTTTGTTTTTCTAATGCATTTGCTTTTTGCCTACAGTATGGTTTATGGCTCGTCTTTAGTTCAACTACTGAAGCGCGTTCTGGTACACTTTCATTCTATCACAAAAATTATTTTAAATACAAATTTTACATTTAGGGGATCGTGAAAAGCGCTTTATGAAGAAAATACAGTTATTAAGTAATGAGTCATTAGTCCATGTCCTTAGTAGATCAACCTTCAAATATAATATTTTACAATTGTTCTGTGTAACAATGTTTTAACTCAACCCAAATGTAGACAGTTATATTGGCAAGACAGTATGATGTGTGTGTTCTGTCACCTTAAATAGCAGACAGTATGTTAATACCACTTAAGACAGACACTCTCACACATGCTTTGTTTATCTCAGATTGCACATCAAGTTCAGCTGAGGCTTTAGTCTGATGTTTGGACTGTTCGATTCATGAAATAATATAAATGAATTATAATAATCAATCCTATCTTATGAAATATTATCTTGTGAAATAATACATATTCTGAAAAGAGAGCTCCGCTGTGAGCATAGCACCGTTTGTCACTGTTATAGGGCATTTAATGTATTGTTTAGTGTTGTGTTGTGTTGTGTGGTGTGGTGGCTTCACTGGCATCTACAGAAATGGTTTGAGTTTTGCCTCACCAAGACATGCTGAAATCGCAAATGAGTATGAATGTGCCTGCGTGTTATGTGTGTATGAGCAAAGTGTGTGTTTTGGAGTGTCAGTGTGTGTGAGTGTGTGTGTAGAGTCCTTTGTGTGTGTAGAGTCCGGTGTCTGTGTAGAGTCCTGTGTGTGTGTAGGGTCCTGTGTGTGTGTAGAGTCCTGCGTGTGTGTAGAGTCCTGTGTGTGTGTAGAGTCCTGTGTGTGTGTAGAGTCCTGTGTGTGTGTAGAGTCCTGTGAGTGTGTAGAGTCCTGTGTGTGTGTGTGTGTGTGTGTGTGTGTGTGTGTGTGTGTGTGTGTGTGTGTGTGTGTGTGTGTGTGTGTGTGTGTGTGTGTGTGTGTGTGTGTGTGTGTGTGTGTGTGTGTAGTATAATATATTAATTATATTATTTCCATCCACTTGGTCACTCACATGAGTCCGTTCCTGAAGTAGCTCCTGAACTTGGAGGACTCTGCGGCCTGTACCTCCCTGTGCTGGACAGGACTGCCCCCCAGGAACTCATCCAGCTGAGTCACTAAGATGGCCGCCGCTCCCTGCTCATCCTGAGAGGAGGAGTTACCAATCCAGTAGTGGACGTCCATGGAGTTACTGGAGCCCTGACTCCTCTGGACACACACACGTACCAGTCAGAAGTGTGGACACACCTACTCATTATAGGGTTTTTATTTATTTTACTATATTCTGCAATGTAGAATAATAGTGAAGACATCAAAATTATGAAATAACAAATATGGAATCATGTAGTAACCAAAAAAGTGTTAAACAAATACATTTGACAATCTTCAAATTAGCCACCCCTTTGCCTTGATGACAACTTTGCACACTCTTGGCATTGACTGGTGCTGTATATAGTATTTACATATTGTATTCTGTTACACACACATACATGTACATGACATAGATACACATCGTTGAAATTGTAAACTGCACACACACATATGCCGTATGGGTAATTATTGAGGCATCATTCTTCAATTGAGGTGGTAAAGGCTGTCTTTGGCACCATGTAAAAACATCATGTAAAAACATCATGTAAAAACACTTTAAAATTACAAAAATAATACATATTATATTTAACTGTTACTTTATATGAAAGCCTACTGTATATAAGTCATTTATACTGTAAAACATATATTTATATGGATTATATAAACTACTGGGAGATAGCATGTTGGTGAAGTGTAGAGGTGTAGCGACATCTTTTACAGATATTTATCTAGTATTTTGAATTCTAGACATTGAACAAAAGTATTCAATATATTGTATAGATTTTTAAAAAACATTAAAATGCATAATAATATCCCTCAGTTCCCTTCCAGTCAGTCAACTTCAGTACAACATACTATGTTGGAGTCTCAGGACTCAGGACTCAGGACTCAGGACTCAGGACTCAGGACTCAGGACTCAGGCCTCAGGACTCAGGACTCAGGACTCAGGACTCAGGACTCAGGACTCAGGACTCAGGCCTCAGGCCTCAGGACTCAGGACTCAGGACTCAGGACTCAGGACTCAGGACTTTGGTTGAAGGATCTACAATCACACCTGAGAAGGCTAATGAATTCCGCACGACTCAGAACTCAGGACTCAGGACTTCGTTGAAGGATCAACAATCATGCCTGAGAAGGCTAATGAAATCCGTGCCTTGCTGGAAGCCCTGATTTCCCCAGTTGATAAGCCCGAGGCTCGGATTCAACCCTTCAATTATTCCGCTCTTCACCTTAGTGTGATGGAAGCCTATTGTCGATAAGGCCCTTACAGCACTGAGTGCCCACCTGGATGCATCTCGCAGCCTAAGCCGGTTGCTTCAGGTGTCTCTATGAGGCCTACGGACCAAGGACCAGTGGTGGGAACCTTCCAGGGGCTTAGTTGTATCCTGCAAGGTGATCACAAAAGACGCATCCCCAGAGGGTGGGGTGCGATGTACGAAGGAAATACGATTCGGGGTATGTACACTTGTGCTGAGGACGCTGCATATTAATTACCCCGAGCTCTTAATGGTGTATCTGGCACTCAGGTGCTTCCCCCGGATTGATGGTCAGAACTGACTATATTTCATCAACAGACAGGGACACCTTTGATCCCTCCCGGGGAGCAGTGTCCACATCCTCTCACTTTGGGCGACGCATGTCCCCGGCTACTTCAACTACGGTTCAGCTCTTTTATCCAGGTGTGGCCCTCTCTCTCGGGAGTGGAGGCTACTCACCTGGGTGGTCTCACAGATTTGGGAAATGTTCGTTAGTGCATAGATCTTTACTGTGGAAGCTTTTGATCTCTGGTGCTAAAGATAAAGATAGAAAGAAAGATAGATAAAGGACTTGCTCCTTTTCAGAGTTCTGTGAGGGACATCCTTTGAGCAGGGGCGGGCATTCTCCACTTTAAAAGTGTACATGGCCGCTATCTCATCGGGTCAGGTGGGAGTTGACGAATCCTCACCTGGGGCCCATCCCCTGGTTGTGTGATTCCTGAAAGGTGTACGTCGTCTCAGACCACCTAACGACACCTGCCTCTGATTGAGAACCATACTAGGCCGAACCCAGAAACCAAACATAGAAAAACAAACATAGTCTGCCCACCCCAACTCACGCCCTGACCATATAAACAAAGACAAAACAAAGGAACTAAGGTCAGAACGTGACACCTATCCCCTGGTTGTGTGATTCCTGAAAGACATCGTCTCAGACCAGTCTCTAAAACTATTGCGTCCACATGGGACATGGCACTGGTTTTGGAGGCACTGTGTGCCCCCTTTGATCCTTTGGAATCAGTGGATCTGAATAGCCTCTTCTACAAAACCTCCCTGCCCATGGCATTGGCCTCGTTAAATGTGTTGGGGACCTCCACACGTTATCCAGTACTCAGTTTGCACCGAAGGTCATGCCTATGAACCTATAGGTCTCTTTTCGCAACCTTTTGCTTCTGAAGAGCAACAGAGATTACATGTCCTGTGTCAGGTGCTTTACGCAAGTACATTCAACAGACCAAGGATGTCCGGCTCTGTGAACACTCTGTTTACCTAATTCAGCTGGCGGCAGGGCGCTCCCTAAGCAGTGTTTCTGCAGTGTTTCACTGGATTGCGGAAGCTATCTCCCTGGCATATAGCAGCAAGGGGCATGGTTATCTAGCGGTGTACGCTCCCACTCCGCCAGGGTCTGACAGCATCTTGAGTGTTGTTTAAAGGGTTGACTATAGGAGATATTTTTGCTGCAGCGAGTTGGGCATCACCACACACTGTTGTGAGGTTTTATCGCTTGGATGACACTGCTCCCAGTGTATCCCGTAGCGTGCTTATGGCTCTGACAGGGGAAAGTCTCCAGGCAGCGCACCGTGTGTACAATACCCAGGTCTGGGTGGTCTGCCATGGGCCGTTTTCATTTAGTATCCATTTGGGGAGTGATTATATTTTCCCATAGTATGTTGTACCAAAGTTGACTGACTGAAATAGAAAGTAACGCTATGACTATAACTACTGTTCCCTGAAGGAGGGAAATGAGGAACTCAGGAAGATTAGCTAACGTTACGGCTTTAGCTAATGGGGATCGTAATAAAATGCACAAAAACTCCCTCGTTTGTCTCCCGGCACCTGTTCCTGGGCTTGGTGAAGAGTGGGCTTGGTGAAGAGTGGGCTTGGTGAAGAGTGGGCTTGGTGAAGAGTGGTATTAAATTGAAGGAATGAATCCAAGCCTCACACTTATCAAATGTGGAAGGCGAGGATTCCAGGGATGCACGGATTTCTTTGGCCTCTTGTCAGGAGTGAATGTAAATCCTTCAACAGGAAGTGGCGAGAGTGGCGAGACTCCAACATAGTATGTTGTACCTTCCCTCCTTCAGGGAACAGTAGTTACAGTCATAACGTTGCATTTTCTGTCATTGGTGTTACCACCTTGAAAATCACTGATTTCAAATATGCAGTATACAAGGACCTTCAGCATTTTCTCCAGTGTTATCGGGGGAGGAGTGAGTCTATGTTAAATCATCTAAATTATTAGATAA
Source organism: Oncorhynchus kisutch (assembly GCF_002021735.2). Taxonomy (NCBI): domain Eukaryota; kingdom Metazoa; phylum Chordata; class Actinopteri; order Salmoniformes; family Salmonidae; genus Oncorhynchus; species Oncorhynchus kisutch. The sequence continues at coordinate 90,040,120 of NC_034184.2, forward strand.
TCACACCCTTTTAGTTGTGTCTACATCTAAAGTTTCACTTGGTGTTAGTCAGGGAAAAAACATTGTGAGCCAAATTATTAATTTAATTACTTTAGTAAATATGTTTTACAAAATTGATGACCTTAGAGTTGCCTCCATTTCAGGAAATACTCATTTACCTAAAATGTCAAATTAGTGTTACTACTCCTATTGGTGGCACAATGTTATCATAATGATACAAATGATTTAAAGTCTTTAAGCTTTCAAATAGTTTATTTAGAATGCGAAGATATATCCAAAAACATTACAATTAATAACAAGTGTTCAAAATGCCATGACCAAATGCCACCGTAATTCAGGAACCACCCTTAGAAAATGTCTACAGGGTACCAGGCTAGAGGCTCTCCACACATCACCGTAATTCAGGAACCACCCTTAGAAAATGTCTACAGGGTACCAGGCTAGAGGCTCTCCACACATCACCGTAATTCAGGAACGACCCTTAGAAAATGTCTACAGGGTACCAGGCTAGAGGCTCCCCACACATCACCGTAATTCAGGAACGACCCTTAGAAAATGTCTACAGGGTACCAGGCTAGAGGCTCCCCACACATCACCGTAATTCAGGAACGACCCTTAGAAAATGTCTACAGGGTACCAGGCTAGAGGCTCCCCACACATCACCGTAATTCAGGAACGACCCTTAGAAAATGTCTACAGGGTACCAGGCTAGAGGCTCCCCACACATCACCGTAATTCAGGAACGACCCTTAGAAAATGTCTACAGGGTACCAGGCTAGAGGCTCCCTACACATCACCGTAATTCAGGAACGACCCTTAGAAAATGTCTACAGGGTACCAGGCTAGAGGCTCTCCACACATCACCGTAATTCAGGAACGACCCTTAGAAAATGTCTACAGGGTACCAGGCTAGAGGCTCCCCACACCTCACCGTAATTCAGGAATGACCCTTAGAAAATGTCTACAGGGTACCAGGCTAGAGGCTCCCCACACATCACCGTAATTCAGGAACGACCCTTAGAAAATGTCTACAGGGTACCAGGCTAGAGGCTCCCCACACATCACCGTAATTCAGGAACGACCCTTAGAAAATGTCTACAGGGTACCAGGCTAGAGGCTCCCCACACATCACCGTAATTCAGGAACGACCCTTAGAAAATGTCTACAGGGTACCAGGCTAGAGGCTCCCTACACATCACCGTAATTCAGGAACGACCCTTAGAAAATGTCTACAGGGTACCAGGCTAGAGGCTCCCCACACATCACCGTAATTCAGGAACGACCCTTAGAAAATGTCTACAGAGTACCAGGCTAGAGGCTCCCTACACATCACCGTAATTCAGGAACGACCCTTAGAAAATGTCTACAGGGTACCAGGCTAGAGGCTCTCCACACATCACCGTAATTCAGGAACGACCCTTAGAAAATGTCTACAGGGTACCAGGCTAGAGGCTCCCCACACCTCACCGTAATTCAGGAATGACCCTTAGAAAATGTCTACAGGGTACCAGGCTAGAGGCTCCCCACACATCACCGTAATTCAGGAACGACCCTTAGAAAATGTCTACAGGGTACCAGGCTAGAGGCTCCCCACACATCACCGTAATTCAGGAACGACCCTTAGAAAATGTCTACAGGGTACCAGGCTAGAGGCTCCCCACACATCACCGTAATTCAGGAACGACCCTTAGAAAATGTCTACAGGGTACCAGGCTAGAGGCTCCCTACACATCACCGTAATTCAGGAACGACCCTTAGAAAATGTCTACAGGGTACCAGGCTAGAGGCTCCCCACACATCACGGTAATTCAGGAACCAGCCTTAGAAAATGTCTACAGGGTACCAGGCTAGAGGCTCCCCACACCTCACCGTAATTCAGGAACGACCCTTAGAAAATGTCTACAGGGTACCAGGCTAGAGGCTCCCCACACATCACTGTAATTCAGGAACGACCCATAGATAATTTCTACAGGGTACCAGGCTAGAGGCTCAAAGGACAATATAGCAATACTCACAGAGGACAATGTAGCAATACTCTCACAGAGGACAATGTAGCAATACTCATATAGAGGACAATGTAGCAATACTCATATAGAGGACAATGTAGCAATACTCATATAGAGGACAATGTAGCAATACTCACATAGAGGACAACGTAGCAATACTCACATAGAGGACAATGTAGCAATACTCACATAGAGGACAACGTAGCAATACTCACATAGAGGACAACGTAGCAATCTCCCTCAAAGAAGTTCCCAAAAGCTTGGTCCGGTACAGGAACCATCTTCATGTTCTTAAAAACAACAAGATACTTTCAGAATATTATATTTCAATAACAGCGTGACAGAACACCAAAGAAAACTGTCACAAAAGTCCCATCTCAGCATTGGATCTGAGACTAAGTGTAATATACCCAGTGGAGACTGTTGTATAACCCAGTGGAGACTGTTGTATAACCCAGTGGAGACTGCTGTATAACCCAGTGGAGACTGTTGTATAACCCAGTGGAGACTGCTGTATAACCCAATGGAGACTACTGTATAACTCTGTGGAGACTGCTGTATAACACAGTGGAGACTGCTGTATAACCCAGTGGAAACTGATGTATAACCCTGTGGAGACTGCTGTATAACCCAGTGGAGACTACTAAATAACCTAGCAGAGACTGCTGTATAACACAGTGGAGACTGCTATATAACCCAGTGGAGACTACTGTATAACCCAATGGAGACTGATGTATAACCCAGTGGAGACTGTTGTATAACCCAGTGGAGACCAGCTATATAACCCAGTGGAGACCAGCTATATAACCCAGTGGAGACTGTTGTATAACCCAATGGAGACTGATGTATAACCCGGTTGAGACTGCTGTATAACCCAGTAGAGACTGTTGTATAACCCAGTGGAGACTGCTGTATAACCCAGTGGAGACTAGCTATACAACCCAGTGGAGACCGCTGTATAACCCAGTGGAGACCGCTGTATAACCCAGCAGAGACCGCTGTATACACAGATGTAGGATCTTCATTTGTGCCAGTTTCCTACAGCAGAAAAATAATCCCGCAGCAACAGGAAGTGTGAATTATTAAGTAGATTAAAATTAATTAACCTTTTTGTAGGAGTTGATACATTTCTCATAAAGGAAAATCAAGTCTACAATTTCTAAGTGGAAATTCCAAACATTAAAAGCCTTTTTAGACCTCAAGTAAACTAGAAGTTTAAAATGTACTGCATTGCAGAAAAGTTATCCTGAAATAGGGTGATCAAATGAAGATCTGTTACAGTATATTACAATAGGATGTAAAGACGTGGGACTTACATTGATGGTCCAGATCTGTAGGCCAGACTTCCTGCTGACATGCTGAAAGGCTTCTGGACTTTCTTCAGTCATTCTGCACAACTAACAACACAGTAGAGAGCATGCTGAATGTACTGTGAATCACCTCAGAAAGGTTGCTGCATGTTTACTGAAAAGTGCCTATCTTCCACAGAGTTTTTAACCACCAAGCCACCAACATATTTGACATACACTGTAAAAAAATAAAAAATAAACACCCACAAATGTAGTTGTTTCAACTAATTATTATTAAGTAACTGGTTCCATAGCTTCTTTTTGTTTACTTTTCAGACTAAGTGTTAAACTGAACCCCCCAAAAATTGTTGACCCCAATTCTTCTCCAACTTGAGGAAACGTTCAATCCATTTAAAATGATGTGTTTGCTCAACCTGTCTTATGTTTATTCAATGAAACATTTATTTTTGGACATCTTACAACAACAAAAAAGCTGTGCAACAACAATAATTATTTCAAGTTGAATGAACATACTAGACCATTTGAGCAAACAGATCATTTTAAAATTGATATAATTTTTATCTGTTTTCTCATGTTGGAGATGTTTGGGCCAATGAAAAATGTTAACTTCAGGTAACACTTTGACCAAAAAGTTGAGTAAACCAAAAAAGTCTGTGGAACTAAAAGTTAGTTGAAACAAATAGATGTTGTTTTACTGTGTACATCGATAACCACCTGGGGTCATTTTGACCCCAAGAAGAAACTATTGGAAAAAGCATCAATCACAGAAAAATATAAAATTCTTTCTTATAAAAAAACATAATTAGGCATGTAAATAATTGTTTCCAAAATGTGTTTTTTTAGCAGAAATCAGGAACATGTGACCTTCCATGTGCCTTAAAAACAAACTTGTACTGTATGTCATCTGTAAATACAAAAAAAATGGTTAAATTACGAGCCTAGTTGGTTTAGTAATGGAAAAAGGCAGGAACCTTCCCGCTAGCCATGATTGGCTGAGATAATGGATGGGCTGGACATTCCAGGAGATGAGTTCGGATTGGTGTGCCATGAAGCAGGCTTCTGTCTGTGATATGAGCTGCTTAGTATAGTGGTTCCTCCTTTTAAAGTTGCAGCGTACCGCGGCGCAGCTTGCATGGTCCTGCAGAATTCTATGGCACGTTATTTAAGTGCCAACCACTGTTGCCATTAATGCTAGTTAGTGCTAGTTTGGTGGTGGTAGCATCATGCTGTGGGTATGTTTTCAAGCGGCAGGAACTGGGAGACTAGTCAGGCTCGAGGCAAAGATGAACGGAGCAAAGTACAGAGAGACCATTGATGAAAACCTGTGCTCAGGACCTCAGACTATGGTGAACTTTCACCTTCCAAACGGACAGCAACCATAAGCACATAGCCAAGACAATGCAGGATTGGCTTTGGGACAATTCTCTGAATGTCCTTGAGTGGCCCAGCCAGAGCCCAGGCTTAAACCCGATCGAACATCTCTGGAGAGAACTGAAAATATCTGTGCGTGACGCTTCCCATCCAACTTGACAGAGCTTGAGAGGATCTGCAGAGAAGAATGGGAGAAACTCCCAAAATACAGGTGTGCCAAGCTGGTAGCGTCATACCAAATAAGACTTAAGGCTGTAATCGCTGCCAAAGGTGCTTCAACAAAGTACTAAGTAAAGGGTCTGAATACTTCTGTAAATGTGATATTTCATTATTTTTAACCTGTTTTTGCTTTTTCATTATGGGGTATTATCTGTAGATTGATGAGGGGGGAGAAAAACGTTTTGATCCATTTTTTAATAAGGCTTCAACATAACAAAATGGGGAAAAAAGTGAAGGGGTCTGAATATTTCTGAATGCACTGTACGTGGTATAGAACCTTAGGCAGGTACATGAGGTGCTACATCACTGCAGATGATATGTCTATCTGGTCAAACTCACTGATACAGGTCCCCGTCCATCCTTTGCTGGTATGGATAACTTGTCATTATGTCTCCAGGGAAACCTATATTCAAATAAAGATCCTATATGCTGTAGGACTGTAGGTGGAGTTAGATGTTTTGGGCTGGGGTCAAAACACATTTTATGTCCATATTGATACAGAAACACTCAATTATTTAGATTTGGTAAGAACAAGTTGAATGAAGAATTGAATAAACCACCTCTGGGCTGTGAACAAAAATATGCCTCTGGGGTCAAAATGACCCCAGTTGGTACTTTTAAGGTTAAAGGCAATATACAGTAGATATTCTGCAGTAAAGAGCCTATTATAAAAGCAAGTAATCTCATGACTGTTCTGGAGAACAGGTGGCCTAAGAACAGACAGGCCTGGCAACTTGGAGTCTACTAGCCACTATGGCAACAAACAACTTCCGCAATCAGGGGCGTGTAATTGCCCCTTCGGACAGATATCAGCACTGCCAGACAAACACACAGGGTGTCACTGAGCAAACACTATGACATATCACTATCTCATTAGTGTCACGGAAGGACTATAAAATGTCACTGACTGTAAGAATACAGCTTGCTGTACTGTATGAGAACGCAAAGGCAAAACCAAAGCAGAGAACTATGGGTGAGCTTTGATTTATGAGAACACAGCTACATGACCGCTTTATATCAAGATAGAGGAAGCCTAGTTACTGAATTCATTCAGTGGTCATACTTACTATATACAGATAGTTAGATAGAGGAAGTCATACTTACTATATACAGATAGTTAAATAGAGGAAGTCATACTTACTATATACAGATAGTTCAATAGAGGAATGTCAAACTTACAATATACAGATAGTTCAATAGAGGAAGTCATACTATATACAGATAGTTCAATAGAGGAATGTCAAACTTACAATATACAGATAGTTAGATAGAGGAAGTCATACTATATACAGATAGTTAAATAGAGGAAGTCAAACTTACTATATACAGATAGTTAGATAGAGGAATTCATTCTTACTATATACAGATAGTTAGATAGAGGAAGTAATACTTACTATATACAGATAGTTAGATAGGGGAAGTCATACTTACTATATACAGATAGTTAGATAGGGGAAGTCATACTATATACAGATAGTTAGATAGAGGAAGTCATACTATATACAGATAGTTAGATAGAGGAAGTCATACTAAATACAGAAAGTTAGATAGAGGAAGTCATACTAAATACAGATAGTTAGATAGAGGAAGTCATACTATTTACAGATAGTTAGATAGAGGAAGTCATACTAAATACAGATAGTTAGATAGAGGAAGTCATACTAAATACAGATAGTTAGATAGAGGAAGTCATACTATTTACAGATAGTTAGATAGAAGAAGTCATGCTTACTATATACAGATAGTTAGATAGAGGAAGTCATGCTTACTATATACAGATAGTTAGATAGAGGAAGTCATACTTACTATATACAGATAGTTAGATAGGGGAAGTCATACTATATACAGATAGTTAGATAGAGGAAGTCATACTATATACAGATAGTTAGATAGAGGAAGTCATACTAAATACAGAAAGTTAGATAGAGGAAGTCATACTAAATACAGATAGTTAGATAGAGGAAGTCATACTATTTACAGATAGTTAGATAGAGGAAGTCATACTAAATACAGATAGTTAGATAGAGGAAGTCATACTAAATACAGATAGTTAGATAGAGGAAGTCATACTATTTACAGATAGTTAGATAGAAGAAGTCATGCTTACTATATACAGATAGTTAGATAGAGGAAGTCATGCTTACTATATACAGATAGTTAGATAGAGGAAGTCATACTTACTATATACAGATAGTTAGATAGAGGAAGTCATGCTTACTATATACAGATAGTTAGATAGAGGAAGTCATACTTACTATATACAGATAGTTAGATAGAGGAAGTCATGCTTACTATATACAGATAGTTAGATAGAGGAAGTCATACTTACTATATACAGATAGTTAGATAGAGGAATTCACATTTAATATATACCGATATTTAGATAGAGGAAGTCATACTTGTTGCTGAGCAGCTGACAGGTCCAAGGTGTAGTGAGGACAGGGAGTGTGTGGTGAGTGGAGCTTGGTGACCTCAAACAGCTAACTATCCCCAGCCCTTATTAAAACCTGCTCAGTCATGGTACCAGGAATGTGTCCCAAATGGCATCCTACTCCCTACATAATGATCTATGGGGCCCTCAAACACCAAACCTCTTTGGGCCGTGGCCAATAGCAGTTCTTTACATAGGGAGTAGTGTGCCATTTTTGGACGGAAACCTAATCTCAGATTAAGACCTGACTCATTTAAAACAAACATGAATGTCACTGCAGTATTCACGTCAACTTCAACAATAGGGTTAGTGTGCTAACAGTGATTTCACTGGCAACGCCCCAGTGGTTCTGAAGGCCAAACCAGGATGCCTGTCACCTATCATCGTTACTACTACTAAATGTGGAGTCGGGTAAGGTGGAGTCAGGTAAAATTGTAATGCACGGTTTATCCAGCATACACACTGATCCCATGACTCATCATCATCATGTCAACTGCAGGTCAACATTCCCCCCCAAAAATGTGGTATGATTAATCTACCCTGAACTAATTAGTTTACTACTGTCCTATAATTATTTACCACTACCTAACTACTACAGGCTTCTGGAAGTGACTAGAAGTGATTAGAAGTGACTGAGTCAACATGGTTCTGCTGGCAGACTGGCATATGGAGGACAACTCCTTTAGTACATAAAAGGGTGCTGTTTATATGTCTGTTGACTGTATCAAAATGATCCCAATATACTGCAGCACTAGCTTAGTGGTCCTATGTGATGGAACCAGAAGAAATATCTGGCATAAGGTGACTTTGTTCAATTCCAACTGCTAGTTCAACTGATGACTACACCTTGTCCTACCAGGCTTCTAGGTTCTCCTCAGACAAACAGATTGTGAACAAGTCCATTAACTAACCTCCACCCACCAATAGTTGAGTTTCACATGAGAAGTAACAACTGCAGTACTTAAAAGTCATGATCAGCCTTATTAAAATAGCACTGATGGAGCTCTCACTTCAACAACCTTTCCTAAGTCATCCTAACCCATCCTATGCCCTAACAGTTCCTATCCCTAACCCTTCCTAATCATAATCCTTCATATGCCCTAACCCATCCTAACCCATCCTAACCCTTCCTAACCTTTCCTAAACCCTCCTAACCCTTCCAAACCACTCCTAACCTTTCCTAACACTTCAAAAAAAACTCCTAACCGTTCCTAACCCTCCCTAACCACTCCAAACCCTTCCTAACCCTTCAAAACCCATCATAACCATTCTTAACCCCTCCTAACCCTTCATAACCCTTCAAAACCCCTCCAAACCCTTCCCTTCCTAACACCTCCTAATCCTTCCTAAACCCTCCGAACCCCTCCAAACCCTTCCTTACTGTCATGACTGTCCTAATCAGGTCAGGTTACAGGAGATCACAACCCTACAGATTATCTCTCAACCCCAACAGAGGAGGAGAGATCTAGGTGTCTGAAGATGTGGGGGTTTTATGACCCCTCACGCCCCTGGTAAATCTCAGGCCACAGACACATTCCTTTGTCCTGTTACTATGGAGAACCAGCCTCAGAACATTAAACATGAAATAAAGGGACTTTGGAACAATGGTTTCCGTCAGCCACAATGGTGGTCATGATGATAGATGGAATATGAAAATGTATGTCATTTTTGTATGGTTATTAAAGGTGACGTTATTACGAAAACAGTGTAACGTGAAGAGTTTTCCTAGTAGATGTTTGATGTTTATACATTGTACGTTGTATGGAAAATATCCAAATCAAAGAGAATGTGTTGGGGAAGATGAAATGTTAAGTTAGTTGTCTAAAATTGGATTTGAATAAAATCTAGACCCTGCCTCATTTACTTGGTAAGCCCAGAGAATTGCCCTGAAGGCGGTTACGCCCACTTCTGACCCAAGGGTATAAAACCTGTGAGTATAGAATTTACAGGAAGACTACATGACCCCAGCTGCAGCAAGGTCTAAAAAGTCAACAAACCCAGAACGCAACGCAAGTTTGGAGACAAAGAAATCCTTTTCTACCCAAGCTACGGATGAGTAGCTGTGTCTAAGCGGGTGAATTCAAGTCGAACCACCTTGCCTCCATCTCCCATTGAATTGTGGTATCTAAAGGGTTTCATTCCTATGCTGTGAGCTCTGAGCTACCGAGCTGTCTGTCCTCAGAAGACCCCTTCCAGAGCAAAGAGTGAGGGTACAGACTCCTAAGCCCAAAAGGACACTGACAGCGGGAGGACGATCAGGGAGGTGCGCCGGAGTAGTGTGTCATCGAACAGCTGAAGGCCTATGCAGAGAATCCTCTGAGATCATCCCCACGTAATTACATCATTATATTCTGACCCATAAGAGCGGCAGTTTGGGGTAAGGCTAGGGTTAGAATAGCATAGCTGACAAATTCACCCAAATGTATATTTCTCTCGTGTACTTTCTCTTTTTCTCTCTCTTTTGAAATCCTCATTGTGAGTAACAACCGCTATAGTGTGTTGGCCCGTTATACTAAGTTCTAATCAATAGCCTATAATGTGTTTTGTCTATGTGTATCTTTTATCATCATTTTAGCTTTTTAGTAAATAAATATTCAACTAAGATTGGTTTGGTACAAATTAATTGGTGAGACCCGGGTCCGTGCAGATTCACGGGCTATACGACGTTCAGAACGAGATTGGAAGAGGCAACTGGTAATAAGCGGCTGTTGTAAAATCGATATTCTGATATTCTTTGAGTTAATTTGGGAAATAGAAACTCAATAAAAACTAGTTTTCCCATGGTGCCCCAAGTTAAGGAGTTAATAATTGCTTGGTTCAGTTAATCACGCAATTAGAAACTTTAATCATTCGATGAACAACAGTCATCACATTAACTAATACAACGTCACGACACTTCCTAACCCCTCCTAACCCATCCTAACCCCTCCTAACCCATCCTAACCCCTCCTAACCCATCCTAACCCCACCTAACACATCCTAAACCCTCCTAACCCTTCTATCACCTCCTAACCTGTCCTATACCCACCTAACACTTCCTAACCCTTCTATCACCTCCTAACCTGTCCTATACCCTCCTAACACTTCCTAACCCTTCTATCACCTCCTAGTCTGTCCTATGCCCACCTAACACTTCCTAACCCTTCCTAAACCCTCCCAACCCTTCTATCACTTCCTAACCCTTCATAACCCCTCCTAACCCCTCCTAACACTTCCCAACCCCTCCTAACCCTTCCTAAACCCTCCTAACCCTTCCTATACCCACCTAACCCTTTATAACCCCTCCTAACCCCTCCTAACACTTCCCAACCCCTCCTAACCCTTCCTAAACCCTCCTAACCCTTCCTATACCCACCTAACCCTTTATAACCCCTCCTAACCCCTCCTAACACTTCCCAACCCCTCCTAACCCTTCCTAAACCCTCCTAACCCTTCCTAAACCCTCCTAACCCTTCCTAACCCTCCTAACCTGTCCTACCCTCTCCTAACACTTCCCAGCCCCTCCTAACCCCTCCCAGCCCCTACTAACCTATCTTAAACTCTCCTAACCCCTTGCTAACCCCTCCTAACCTATCCCAACCCTTCCTAACCCCTACCGACCCTTCCTAACCTTTCCTAACCCCTCCAAACCCTTCCAAACCTCTCCTAACCCTTCCTAACCCCTCCTATCCCTTCCAAACCTCTCCAAACCCTTCCAAACCTCTCCTAACCTCTCATAACCCCTCCTAACCCATCCTAACCCTTCCAAACCTCTCCTAATCCCTCCTAACCCCTCCTAACCTGTCATAACCTCTCCTAACCGTTCCTAACCTCTCCTAACCCTTCCCAGCCCCTACTAACCTATCCTAACCTCTCATCGCCCCTCCTAACACTTACTAACCCTTCCTAACCTATCCTATCACCTCCTATCCCCTCATAACCATTCCTAACCCTTCCCAGCCCCGACTAACTCTTCCTAAACTCTCATAACCTTTCCTAAACTATTTTAACCCCTTCCTAACCCCTCCAAACCCTTCCTAACCCTTCCTAACTCCTCCTGACCATTTCTTACCTCTCCTAACCCCTCCTAACCTCTCCGAACCCTTCCCAATCTCTCTTAACCCCTCCTAACCCTTCCTAACCCTTCCTAACCCCTCCTGACCATTTCTTACCTCTCCTAACCCCTCCTAACCTCTCCTAATCCTTCATAACCCCTCCTAACCCTTCCTAATCTCTCCTAACCCCTCCTAACCCTTCCTAACCCTTCCTGACCATTTCTTACCTCTCCTAACCGTTCCCAACCTCTCCCAACCCTTCCTAACCCCTCCTAACTCTTCCTAACCCATCCTAACCCTTCCTAACCCCTCCTAACCCTTCATAACCTCTCCTAACCCTTCCTAACCCTTCCTAACCAATCCTAACGATTGCTAACCCCTTCTAACCCTTCCCAACCCCTCCTGACCATTCCTAACCTCTCCTAACCCCTCCTAACCATTCATAACCCCTAACCAATCCTAACGATTCCTAACCCCTCCTAACCCTTCATAACCCCTCCAACCCCTCCTAACCCTAACCCCTCCTAACCCTAACCCATGGCTTACTGCTGATGGAAAAACAGGTTCCACATCTATTAAGCACTATTATTATCAGACAATGGTCAGTGTGCACACCTTACTAAGTACATAGAACTACCTCATAATATACTTCCAACTCCCTGGTGAATTCACAAAGAAAGCTTTATGTGCCAGTTCACAGAGAATGAACTTTACAGTCGACAATACCTGTAACAACACTGACTGAAAGAGCAATATATCAACCATAACAATCTCAACATGAAAACAGATTTAACAGTAGTGAAAGAATAACACTGTCATTGATGAAATAACTACCATGCTGTATGAATCTTACCTATG